>NC_039486.1:10735031-11045287 GCF_003590095.1 Trichoplusia ni
ATTTTTATCTAAAACTAAATCTTTACTTTAATTTACTTTTAATTTTAATAATATATACAGCTTGAATTAATGCATTGCATATAAGACCTTAATCTAGAATCATCACGCAACAATTATATTATTAATAAAGTCATTTTGTACGTGGAAGCCCTTGAGCTTATAATTATTTTTAATTTTAATTAAACCACTCTCAAGATCGTCGATCTGATTGGAATAAACAAACTGAGGCCTTTGCCCAGCCGTGAGCAACAAGGTTTATAATTTATGTCTTTATCGTTGCAATTACATTATTTGTCAATTTCAGGAGAGGATTGGTACGCGAGTATCCCGGAGGTCCGTGTATAGTGGCGGCTGGTTGCCGCAACCGGAAGCTGCAAGCTGTACTCAAGAGCTTACCGACTGGACAACCTTTGTATGGAAATTAAAATATATGTAAGATGTACATGCTAAAGACACTTTTTGATAAAACTGTTTTTTTTTATTTCTATTTGACCAAACACCGTTTGGCAATCGGTTTATATATTTTTTTTAGTAAATGAGTTTTCTAGTTGAGAGGTATAACCAAATTTGAAGAAGCTGTTGCTGTTAAAAATGAATTATGCGTAAAGACAATGGAGTTAAAACAATAGATGGGATAAATGTATCAGAAGACTGAAAAACAAACTTAAATCCTTCCTAGCTTATAAGCGAATATATGAAAACATTTTTATAAATTGTGATAAACTTAAATTTTAAAAGAAAACTTACCATTCGCAATATAGATACCGGTACAGACAGCAACCAAGCCGGCAACCAAAAAAATATTCTTCTCCAAAATATTCAACATGTTTTTCTATTTCTCTTCCACTGGACAACCGTCGTTGAAGAGGATTTGAAACAATCTGGTTGTTATAACTGTGAACCAGGGTTGCCATGCGACCTTAGATGAATAGTTTTTTGTTTGCGTATAAAAATGTGCCATCCTTGAGTTAAGTGCATTGAAGCGTGCGCTTAAAAAATGAATTGTTATGACGCGACAGACAAACCGCTGTAATGTAACAGATTCGGTTCCATGCTCATTGAATATGAACTGACCTTTACTAAATTCAATATACGCAGAACTGGAAGGTACACCTAAATTAAAACAAAACGCCTGACAAAGATGACAAATTTAGCAGCAGCAGCTATCACGGTTGATGAGATACATCCTGTAGACAGATGCACGATCAAACAGGGGTACCTCATTAATAGGGTTCCGCTTTTACCCCTTGGGTAACAAACCACTGCAATAATGACCTTGATAAGTTGATAACACTAAAAAAGAAATGCGAATAATATGAATACGCTATACTAACTAATTTATTATACTTGACAACGAAAATCGATGATTTACATTCAAGAATTCCTAACTTCAATTCTTAACAAGGATAGTTTCAATCCAGACATTATTTTAATAGAGGTACCTGACTTTTTTCAATTTGAACCAGTAGTTCCTAATATTAGCGCGTTCAAACAAACAAACAAACTCTTCAGCTTTATATATTAGTATAGATTATTTATTACATTAATCACTTACCATTCTTCAATCAAAAAATATTGGTGTAGCAAACAATTGAACAAAATCTTCTTGTTTGTTCGCCCCAGGTTATCTGGTAGCACCATAAAATACATTTGAGATCATTCTAGTATCGGTTGCACAATACTTGGTCGATCTGTAGCTGATTGTGTATGGGTATTATGCTTTGTGCATTGTTCATTAGGGTCAAAATAATGGTATAGTGTGTATTTGATACAGTAATTTTTGTACTAGGCCACTAATCGTGCTGTGGGGCAAGGTCCTTTGGTTTATGTCCAAAAATGATTCACATATTTACACTATACTGACGCGTAGTAAATAAAAAGTATGATAATTAAATCGTCAACTAGTCACGCATTAAATTTAATAATTTATTCACAATTCTAGAATTCATTACTCGCCTTAGCCCTAGTAAGAGGGAGGGGTGAAGCACTCAGCCGGTGAGGCATACCTCTCCACTTTCCCCAGAACGGAGAAACTCCATGATGTCCAGATTTCACCCAGGTTCATATATCATCTGCAACAATTGAATTTTGCGTCTGTTTTTCCTGACGTTGAGCACAACAAAATATTAAAAACCATTAATATTTTTACAAAAATGTATTAATATGCATATAAAATAAAAATGTATTTTAATATAATAAACATTGGCTTGATTTACAGCGGAAATATTTCAACACAAATTTCACCCATATAAACTCAACTCAAAAAATAATTATTTCCTCCAACATCAATTTCATCCTTCCATCTCACTCTTTCCCAAAACAATTGTTTAACAAAAAGCCTATTTACCGTAATATCTCGTATAATACTCCCGTACTTGTAACTGTTTACTCTGCTATCACTTTACTTGTTTGGATGGACGGACAAACAAAGCCGTGTACATAATATAATACTTGAACCATATTATAAACTTGGTTTATGTAGTGGAAGCAAAGGTCATGAGGTGATGAGGAAGTTGGCGAAGGTTATAACCTATATAGTAGGTACTTATAGTGCCTATAAAGGTGAATCAGGTGTTCCCCACAAAGAGGCTAAAGAAAAACAAATACATTTTATGGTACTCAACCACAATGTTCCCAACTATGTTGGGGTCAAAATCAAAGATCGAAAGTTTTTATTTCAAATAGGCCGTTTTCTAGCTACTATTAAAACGTTACAATAATGACTCTAGTTTCACGGTTCCAAAGAGCCATTCTTACGGAGAAGAACCGAAAAGAAACTCCACATGTTACTTAAAAAAAACAAACAGCATCTTATACATTATTATTTATGCTTTGCAATAACAGTCGGCTGCCAATCTAACCTGAAGTAACTAAGTACCAGTGTTTAATAAGGAGCCACTGGCTCCCTGATCTCCTCAACCTAGTTACCTGGACAACACGATAGTAAGAATGGTTGTCACTATTTGTAGCAGTATTCGTCGCTACAAATATTTTTCAGCCAACCGATTAGATTTTTATTTTTCTATTTGCACCTGTCGGTTATGCAAGTAGGTACGACTGACACTTGAAAGGGTATATTTATTAGGTAACATCAACAGATTGTCGTAAGCTTCTAATAGCTTAACCACAACTAAAGTTTTCTTCAAGGCTAAATAAATATTGTAAACTAAGAATTATTCAAATGTTTCCAGCAATATCCAACTTTCAAAATTAGTAACGAAATACATGAACCTAATTGTTCTGTTGCTACGCTACATAAATCAAATTCAGCCCAGAATTACACTTCTCAACGACTTAGCGAATTAGCTTAATTAAAATTCACTCATTCCCCTTTGATATACAGTGCATATTCGCATGGCATTCACAACAAAGGCACGAGTGGAAATGAAATCATTTTTCATTTAATTCAAAGAGTTGTCAAGTAAACACTGGGTGGAATAATACGTAGGTATTAAATAATAAGGGGTAATTTTTACCCAAAGGGCAGAGGGTTGGTATTTGGCGGAATATTAGAGGTATTTGTGATAAGGGTTGTGCATTTATTGTGTTTCTGACGAAATTGTACTATAAGTAGAATGCGGATGTAGTTTACTTATTAATTTCCCTTTCCCTGGCAATAGCCAACTTTTTATGTATCACGTTTTTGAGAGAATTTTGATTGAAAAATCTTCATAGATGGAAGAAGGGCTCTCAACAACTCCAGTGAAATATTTTCAGATGCAGATAGATGAAAACTCCAAAATTAGAAAAATACCTTAAGGACTACCTTTTTTAAGGTATTCAATAACTATTTACATAGGTCACAACTTCACTATCCAGCCGTCAACAACACCCACTATTCAACAGTTAAAAAAATTGCAATTTTCATTAACAATTCACTATACACCGTGATTTTTTAGTCGTCTTACAAAAGCAGCCCAGTTCATGTATCCAATGACTAGAACACGGTCATGATAAAAAAATACGTGTTTATGAGATTTGAATAAATTTAAAATGCAATTTTTATTCAATATTATGATGCAATTCGTATTTTTTTAGAAACACAGTTCTGTTGCGAGCGCGGTCCGAGCCTTGTAACAATGGTGAGGGGCGCGGGCGGCGGCGTTTTTATCATTTGTAAGATTTCTCTTGTTAATTTTTCTTCGTACTTACTACCTTAGTTGATGATACAAAAAAAAATAATCGCGCCTAGGGGTATTTTACGTCGGATACATGAACTGGGCTGCTTTTGTAAGACGACTAAAAAATCACCGTGTATTAAGGAATGGTTAAACTAGATTATGTTTATTTGTGCAAATCTTTATAATACTACATCTTTTCTGATTAAGCAAACAGAACATTTACATAATTATAATTAAACTAATCCTCGTCTGTTCGAAATAGTAAGATAAACGTACACGATAAGGGCGTTTCTAGAATAATTCAACAATGGAGATGTCGCTGAGTAAAATGAACGTCTTTTTCAGATTTCGTACGAACAAATGGTGAATTAGTATGTAGACAAGTTTAATATAATAATATCTATAGTTTTAGGTAAATAATGTTTAATTATTTTTGCGGATCGAAAAAGTCATTTTGGTCTTAACACCCCGCGTTATTTTTATATGGCTTATGAAACACTTCTGTTTTACCCCAAAACCAAGGTCGCGGGTTCGATCCCCACGTAGGACAAGCGTTTGTGTGATCGACTAATGCTCCTGAGTCTGAGTGTTCTTGAGCATGTGACTTGAATTATTGTGGAATCCCCAAACACATAAGGCTTACATTCCTTGAAGTGGAAAAAAAAAGGATAGTTTTTTTTTAAATCTCTCATATCCTTCAACATAAAACAATAACTTTTATTTACTAACCAATAATCAGATACTTGAAGTACTTGATAACTAGAATGCCTACTCAAATTATTTACGCTGAACAAATAAAAGAACCTACATTCCCCCGAATGACAAACAACTAGACAGGCACAAGTCACTAGCCTGACCTATTTACAACTCTACACGGCAACGATGCAATCCCGACGTCTTTCATTCTACTTGTCTTCTATAAAGAACCCAACGGAACCAGCTTACCAAAGCAGATCACATAACCCTTAGCCCGTATTAATAAGGGTGATAATCCCCTGTTCAAAGTTTATAGAAGTTGGTAAAGTAGAATTTAATTTTCGATCGCCGTTCGCTCTGAATGGGTCTCAATTTCATGCAGTTTTACGGGATTTTCTATTGGATTTTTGTTTTTTTTTGGGCATATGGGCGTCGTGTTGATTTTGATGGCTTTAAGAATTGTTTGCATCAGCTTCTGGTGATATTGATTATAATGGATGTATTGAATAGGTATTTACTGTTTTGGTGGAAGTCGTTATAAAGTGAAGAGTTAAGTTAGGATTTAAGAGTGCACGCATCTTCTCCATATTTTTGTAACATATTGCATCGCTGCTCGGCTCTTTGTAATCCTAGCATTATGGAATAATTGCTATCGACTTCCTAAATAAATTGGCTATCTAACACTGAAAAAAATATTCAAATCGGACCGGTGATTCGTGCGATTATTGCGATCAATAACATAAAAAAACTCCTCAACTCTATAATATTAGTATAGATTAGATACCACACCAGACATCGTTTATTAACTAACACTTATACACCAATACAGCTTCCGTAATGCAGTGTCCATGTAGACCATAAAAATTAGACGTCCCTGTAAATGTAACGTTTATACCGTCATAAAGATTCCGTTAGCTGTCATTTGATCTACGGACTTATATTCTATGGCGTTGTAAAGTTTGTGGTACTAATATTTTGTTTATGATATACTAAAAGTGAAACGTGGTATTTTATCTGTGTGAACTGTAAATGTATGGGTCTATGGATATTCTAAAGCAAGTTATAATACGGAATTTACTTTTTGTTGAAAGCGTAGTGGAGCAAGAGATAAGTTGGATAATTATACTAAATTTTTGGGGTAATATGACTGTTGGAATTTAGAAAGAACATCATTCTTGCATTGGTGGACAACAGGACAACGATGCAAATGAGGATGTGACCATAGGAAAGGACTTTGATCAAAAACTTTGCGTACAAAAGTGTCAAAATTAACTCGAACCATGTCGAGAGTAAAGCTAATCAATTAAGTATTATTTTGCTTGAAATAGTTTGAAAAACCTCCAACATCAAATTTGTAAATTGTATTCGTGTATTTATTTTATCATCATGAGTGGCCTGTAGCATCTATGAAACATGATTGAAACAGCAACCGTGTTATTTTATATTAACAAATAGAATAAAAACAAACCGACACAGAACACACGTCTCGCTCAATCTCCCCCCGTCTGACGGAGATGTATGCCCCGACATACACGCGACAAAATATAATTCTTTCTCATACAAAACTAAGTTATCGCGCACCTAAATCGCATTACTGTCTTAAAATATGGGTCGAATTATAAGCGATGAGCGATTTAAATGAAAATGAAAGACCTTTCTTGCAAAACGGGGAATATGATGAAACAAACAAAAGAAGAAAAAGACAATTTTTTTCCAATGAGGAAGGAGATATAAAAAAAGTTGTAGTTGTATGTTTAGTAGTTAAAGCTTCACGCGCTAGCAGTAGTGTTTTTAAAGGAAAAATAAAATAAAATTACCACAATAAACTAAAACAGAAATACATGCTTCAGACCGCATAATATATACAGCCCAATTGGTATCTATTGTAGTAGCGAGTTAGATCCCCGTGTAGAACAAATATTCCATCCTTGAATGCTTGTTCTGAGTGTAGGTGTCTTTGTGGCTTGAATCTTTGTGAAACAACCCACAGCACTAGAATTATCAAATTAATTCATAGAATTGAGTTTATTTCAAAATTCAAGCAAGCGAAAATCACGGGGAGTAATTCCGTGACAAGGACTTTGCAAGTCGGCCGAATGGGAAAACGTAAAAAAAATGACTGATTAAATGATGCACTGACTAGTTCTTCTACCTAACCGGAGTCCTTAATCATGAGCTGAATGAATTATTCTCACGAAAGTTACTACAGATAAACTTTAAAATGCTTTTAAAATGGAGCCAGAAATAAATATCGTTTTTTTTTTTGTTTGCTCATATCTAATTCGTTCGTGTCAGCCGCTTATAATTTAGGCCACATCATATTTATCCAGGCCGGCTGATGCAGCCACTGCATACGAACAGATGTAGTCTGCAATACTCTGTTATTAGATTCGGATGCTGAGCAAACCAGGTACGGACAGATTCTATGTTCGATTCAATTTTACTTGCAGTTGTAAGTGAAGTCTGATTGGTGGAGAAAATGTTATTAGGAAATTTTGCTTAGAATGGTCTTCGTCAGCTAGCTATGTTTTGTCAACTTTGCAAATAGATATCAAAAGCAAGAAAAAATAATAGTACATTTTGTGGATATCCAGGTAAGCAGTCAAAGTTGGTGCAAAATATTCATGTTGTTAGATAAGTACTTAAAATGATGTTAAATAGGTTTCATACAAAAAAAGGGTGCTAAATAATAAAATTAATTAACCGGCCCTGTCCCCGTTGCCGGTTGAACACTATTTTTTATATTTTTTAAATATGTTGTTTTTTATATATACATATATATATATTTAAAATGTAATTTATAGGTATTTAAATTGAATAAAGGAAATTAATTAAATACGAAAAGTAATATCTTTTAGCTATAGAACTTAAGTTAATAATTCCACAGCATTCCGATGATGATGAAGTTGATAATAAAACTTACATTATTTTGAGTGTTTGTAGATGCGACAAATATAAAGTTATTCCAGTCAAAATAAGACTTCTCGGATGTTACCAATGTTAGAAAAGATCACAAACATTATCGCTCACTATTTTTGATACAAATGGCAAACAAAATGTACTATCGCGGACATTCAGCGAGCCTGCTAGCTAATGTCAACGGACAGAAAAAGGCAATACAAATTCACCTCAATAAGCTTAGCAATAAATCTTCTAAGTCTACTGGTCCCCGTTACCGAAGGTTTTATGAAGGCAGTAACTCTTTGCAATCGATAAAATACTCAGAAGGTTAAGTCACTACAATTCAAACAATATGACAGATGTCTAACAAGCTGTAGACGTCCAAACATCTAAGTATTACACTAATATCATGTGTGAAAGTATTTGAGTGTGTCTATTTGTTACCTTTTTACGCAGAAACGGCTGTATCAATGTCGATGAAATTTGGTATGGAAGCATCTAACTTGGATTAGCATATAGGCTACTTTTATCTTACTGCGTTTAAGGAGAGTAATGTGAGGAGCTCGTGGCTAAGCTATAACCGCGTAACTAAATCGATCACAGGTTAAGCTATGCTTGACTCTGTTGTTCCGTAGATTGATGACAATCTTCGTCATAACGAGTTCCTCCGTGTTTCGGAAGGCACGTTAAATTGTGGATCCCGGCTGTTAATCCTACATCTTTGACAGTCGTTACAGGTAGTCAGAAGCTTGAAAGTCTGACAACCAGTCTCACCAAGGGGTATCGTGTTGCCCAGGTAACTGAGTTGAAGAAGTGAGATAGGCAGTCGCTCCTTGTAAAACATTGGTACTTAGCTGAATCCGATTAGACATAGACATAGACATAGTTGGGCAAGGGCTGGGATGATGATGAGCTTTTCAAGAACTTGCTGCACCAAACCTTCTGTCTCCGCTTCATGTTGTTCTTATCAGTGGCCTATATTCGACAAAATAATTTGTATAGAGATGTTCCGATTGATTTAATGTTGACATTGATTGTTGTTTCTGATGATTTTATATTGCACCGTTATTTATTATAGTAGAGAGAGTTTAGTTGTTTGCTAATAACTAATTGTATAGTGGGTGTTTTGTTGTGGCTGGTTGTGAAACGGAGCCCTACCGCAGTGAGATTTTGTAAGTGGAAGATACGCTTTTTTGTGTGTACAGGAAGAGGTGTATAGAGAAAAGTACCTTTGCTTAGCAGAGGGATCCGACAAATTATGTAAAAAAGGATTTGAACATTTTATATATTGGAAAGCAGACATTAGTGATGGTAGAAGTATGTACACACTTAGCCAGTCCTAAGGACTGGGAGAGGCTTGCATTAAATAGGTCCTCTTGGCGCAAAACTGTTTTTGAAAACGTCAAGTCGTTCGATGTAAAACGACTCCAGAACCTAGACGAAAAGCGCCAAGCCCAAAAAGAGAGGCCTAAGCCGTCGTACACCTATACTCTCAATTCTGCGGGTCAACTTTACTGCAGCGCTTGCGACCGAGCGTTTAGATCCAAACTCGGTCTAGCCAGTCACATCAGGGTTCACGCTAGGAGGTGAATTGCCAATGGTCGCCCTTATCGAAAACGATAAGGAGGACTATATATATGTACACACTTAATTTTGAGGGCGAGATTTTAAAGTTGTGGCTGGATTCCTATGACTAGGGTTGCACCTCGATCTCAAAAATATTAATACAAGTGGATCAAACATTGAGCAAAATTTGTACATAAAAAAACGTAGCAAATACACGAGATTATATTATTCAGAGTCTTGCACATTTGCTTACATGAAGATAATGTAACTTTCAGAATTAAATCAAAAATTGTCGATTTACGATTCAGCTGACGAGGCAACGAATTCCAAGAAAGGATTAAAAAACCCCAATCATCAACAATTCATTATCGTCCAATGAATTTTCAATAGCACAAAACAATAGGGTAAAGTCCCCCGTTATAGACAATAGGTCGGGCTACCCTTATGAGATTCTTGGGTGCAAGCCGGCGCGTCTGTCGCGCCTCGCGAGCTTCGGAAGCCACGCCGTGAAGATATTTCCCATTTGAACGATGGAAGCAAAATATGTGGGAACTTGGAAGTTTATGGTTCATTTTTGTTTATTTTTGTAAGTGATTAATTGTTTGAAAGCATGTTTTATCGAAAAGTTTACGTTAGATTAGATTTTTCAGGATTTGCAAAAGTTTTTTGTAAACCTTTTTTGTGTTAATGTTTTCTTTTCATTATCTGTACCATATGAAATAAGATTTACCTTTCTTAAAATATTGTATTTCATTATAGCTGATTCACCAGTTTCAAGAAAGTATTTTTTTGTTTAAAAACCTCTGTCGCTGTAAGGACCATTTCTTACTACGATAGTGTTTTTTAAACAAAAAAAATCATTGTGTCGGTCGATGTTAAAACAGCGACACATCATTCGGCTATTCGTGCAATTTTTGACATTAAATACAAAAATTTGCTAAAGATAATTAAGTACGTATTATGGACCAGTATACCTTATCCTTTCAGCATATCAAATGCTTGATGAAAACATAAATCGTATAAATGCCTAATAATAATAGTATAAATCAAAGTGAACTAAAGTTAATGTGACGATTTAATGTGGTTGTAATCTACGCGTCTATTGTTGCTCTATGTCTGCACGTTTGCATACCAACTGGTTAGGTAACAGGACTATTGCCGGCTCTAGCTTTAAATTCGATTTCATTCTTGCAATTATTTTTCTGATATTTCAATAGGTGATTGTTTTTTATCATCTTTGGAATTTGGGAATTGACTTCAGTGAAATAAAAGGGTTTTGTTTTATAATAAATGTTCTTAGTTTTCTGAAATTAACTATACTCATATATTTGTAAGAAAAGCATAAGTGTTTCAATTTAAACATTTAACAAAACTAACAACACATATTAAGTAACTAACTGCTAGGAAATTAGCGACAATCAGCGCTGTACCGTTTTCCTTAATAATATTCCTAATTTGCTATTAGTGAACCTGTCAAATATCCATTTTGTACTTAGTAGGTGCTCCATTACTGGTACCCTATTTTATAATTATTACACAATATCACCTATCATTTATATTCTACTCCTTTTAGGGTCAAAGCACAAATAATTTCCGTACGTCCGACAACAGGGTGTTTCACCTAACACTGTATCCCGGCATTTCGAAACCGGATGCATTTGTTAGAATTAAAGCGGCGAGGGGACAATGGCGTTATAATATGATAATTTTGTGCATTTTCACCTTCCGACATCCTATCGTCGAATTTAATTCATAAGCTTAAAAAATAAAGTTGTTTAATTGTTAAAAGTGATGAAAAGTTTGTGTTATTATAATGTGTTGTGTTGTTGGCTTACCCTGTTATCGTCATATGCGTCGAGGTCGTTTATAATCGCGTTTCCAAGAGAACTCTTCAAAAGTCCGGGATAAAAGCTATCCTATGTTCTTTCTCAAGGTCAACTCTATCTCTGTACCAAATTTCATTAAAATCAGTTCAGTGGTTTAGACGTGAAAGCGTAACAGACAGACAGTTACTTTCTCATTTATAATATTAGTAGGGACTAGGGATTAGTAGGGATAGAACAGAATCAATACGCAAATACTTTAACATTACAGATGCTTTGATTGATTATTTTCCACGCACAATATTAAGGTACCTAGTACCAATCTCGTCCGTCCGTAACATAAACCACAAACAAACGCCACAAGTACCTCACACGCTAATGTTTAAAACATACACGAGTACTACCGCGGTATTAAGCTATAGTAAGTTAACTGTAGCCACACAATAATGCATTATTTATGTAACACTCGTTAAATGGATTTATAATTACTAATGTGATCTTCTGCCTATTGTGTTGCGATGACGGTGCATCTTGTGAGACGGCAGATTAAATGATTCTGAACTACTGACTTGGGTTTTTTTTTCTGTGGAGGCCTTTGAACCTTGACAGTTTAGACTGTACAAAAATATTGATCTGTAACCAACAAGATGTCAATCGATTGATGTATGTCTAAACCGTTTGATGGTTCTTTACAGCAAGAACAAAATCTAGAACAAAATGCGCCACGTAATGTAACTAATAGATCTTGAAGCACGTAACGTTACGTAAACGATCAGACATATTTCATTATTTTAAAATCATCTATCTATACTTTAGGTATATTTTTTTATTTGACCAGTTTATGATACTGGCCTAGCAAAAAAAGCCATATTAAAGCGACGGCGCGTCATTTCGAAGTTCGAATTTTAAATTTAATCGAACTTCGCACAGACAATAAATATCGGAAATAATCGTCGAAAGCATTCCGTGAACGAGTGGAATGGACGAGTGAACGGTGAACGAATGAACGATCAATTACAGTTAAATGTCGAGTTTTATTCGGTTTTTAAGTGTTTTGTCATAAAACTTTTTAATAAGTAGTTTGAATAATAATGGCTTCTGTTTCATGATGATTACTTTTATTATGCACAAAACTACGGTTATATTATTTATTGCATTTATTATTTTTGTGTCACCTCACAAGTTATTGTTATTGCTATTAATGTTGTCATCTTGGTGCACTACCTCCTTTCGCTTTGGGTTGAGCGAAAGAGTGTCAAACTTTTACTGACTAAAACATGGAGGCATGTTCCTTTCTGCAACATTCCGGTGTAGAATCACCTGGAATTGAATTAAAAAGGTTACTAAGTAGGCGACAATTAGGCATCTTTAATGAAATCTCAATTTCCGACCCCAATTGATTTCTTTACCCGTTCAAAACAAAAAAGCTCGTCATTCATACAGCCGTAATTATATGGTTCCTAGAAAAAGCCCGGAAGCTGTCTATCAAATTAACATTAAGTGATCTAACGAGACAGAGCGAGATGAAAATAAAAGAAAAGAGATACAGGATTGATGAATTACTTTCACGGTTTGGGTCTAGGGAGAGATCGGAAGATTATGGTGGTTTGATTATATAATGATGCGACTGATGCAAGGGAATATTTTATGTGTTTTGAAAGATTGTCATAGTATGAGACGGCTAGTTTGAAGAACTCCGGGGGGAGAAATGTTTGACGTAAAAGGAAGGCTTTGGTTTGTATCAAACCAGCAGATAGTTTTGGTCAAAGCTCTAAAGCTCTAACTGCAGACCAAACGTGCAGTTCGATTGCAGTTCAATTGCAATCGGCGTACAATCTGACTGATCTGAAGTTGACACTAATGCTATAGGCATAGTGTCAATTACATTCAAACTGCACTTGAAATACAATTTTTATTTCGATTGCAGTTGAAATACGGTCCGATTTCTTCCGAAACTATTCGGACGATCCCGATAAATACGCTATAGTAAACCGTTATATCATTTAAACATGTATCATCCTCGAAAGTTCATCATCATCATCATCATTCCCTGGCCTTATCCCAATTATTTTATTTGGGGTCGGCGCAACATGTCTTCTTCTTCCATACCTTTCTATCGGCCGTCATCTCACAAGAAACACTCTTTACAGCCATATCGTCTTTCACAGAATCCATCCATCGTTTCTTTGGTCGTCCTCTTCTTCTATATCCATCCACATCCATGCTTAACGTCTTCCTTAAGTTAATACAAATAATGTACAGTGTATTGAATTAAAAATATTACAGTCATAACTAAAATAGATGACGGCGCTCATAACATGTACAAAACAAATCTACATTCTATAAATATCAGAATGAATGACTGAAATCAGAAATTTTAATTGCTGTAATTAATGAAGAGAGACTAAATATAAGGATATATAGCTGTCATTAATCAATCATAATTACGTTTTATTTCTGTACATTCATTTTAGTGTGAAATTAATAAGCTTTATTGCTTTAATTTATTTTTAGATCATCGTTTTTCTTGTTTATTGTAATGGATTTTAAGATGCAAGTCATCATTGTCAGCCTTTACCTATCCATGTTTTGGCCGGCTTCCAATCTTACGGGTTGCTGCTAAGTTCCAGTGTTTTACAAGAACCGACTGCCTATTTGACCTCCTCAACCCAGTTAACTAGGCAACACGATACTCCTTAGTAAGACTGGTAACCTACTAAAGCAGTTAGCTACTACAATGTAATTGGCTTTATTTAAAACTAGCTGTCCCGGCGAACTACGTACCGCCTACCAGTCGATGATAGCAATGCAGACAACAATACAAAAAAAATGCATCTTTTCCATATTTTATAACCGTTTAAACTTTTCCTGGACTTCCACGAATATTTCAGAACTAAAAAAGCCAAATCGGTTCAGCCGTTCTCGAGTTTTAGCGACACCAACTAATAGCAATTCATTCTTATGTATAAGAAGAAGAAGAAGAAGTAAATTTAGAATACTACAAAACTGAAAACACAATTTCAGCCTGCAATGTTCTGTCAACGCCCTCAAATACATACGTAATACACAAATCCAAAGGTCCTTAACCTTTGAAATAAAAGTTTAAGTGTGAACTAAACCACAATAAGAGTGAAGCAACCCCTAGCGAAGTTTTAATACACCCCTATAGCGTCTGTGTTTTATGGAGAATGAAGTTTTTTGGCCCAGTCATTCAACCCCTTAAAACTTCGGATCTTTTGTAAAAGAAATTTATTGTGTTACTGCATGGGCACTATGGGCAGTAGTCGTGTTAGAGCCTTTTTAGACACTTGCACTGGGCCTTACCCGACAACACCAAACGATGTTGTCTAATGTTTATCATTTTTTATTCGTGGAAAGCGCTGTGAGTCAGATATTGCAATTCAATACAACTAATGGAATGAAAACAAACCTCAGAGGTTTTATGATTGAGTCTTTCAAATTTCCAAAATAAGATTGTTCTTAAAATAAACCTTCTTCTTCAGCTTCTTTACATAGACAGAAGTTGGTGTTGAAAGCCGATTCTAGCCTCAAAGTATTACTGCAGGTGGGGAAACGTGATAGCGCACTAAACAGTCCTCCACAATCAAACGATTTTTATTTTGATGGTAGGAAAATTACTCATGCTGTGAATCTCTACGAGTATTTATTTTCTTTCCATCAATTTAATACTCTATTATACTTATTTTATCAAACAAAGCATCGAACAAACGCATAATGTGTTTCAATTAGTTTGAACAAAACAGCAAATGTTCACGCGTCGACAAACGCAGCATGAACAGAGATTTCCCCCTTCACAGATGGTTAACGAAATAAAATGGATACTTGGAATAACAGATTTAAAACGATTTAACATTTTTTTTTGTTCGTTTAAGTAGTTCCTGTTTCTAATGTTTTGATAGCTGCGATTTTGTTGAATAATATCGAAGCAATGAGCCAGGCATGTTTTATAATTTGTAATTGTTTTGTGGGAACAAAAGTATTAAGTCATCATTTGTGGCAAAATATAATCGCAATTCGAATTCGCATCCTGTCCGAGCCAGTCACCTTTTTAAATCATCAGTCCATTGGGCTGAGGCATCTTAAAATAGGACGATTCTTAATCATGTACAAACACAAACTCTTTTGTGATTTTTTCTTAATGCTCGCTGCATGTCACAGCCACTTTAATACAATTTAATTGTTACAGGCGGCTGTGCTGAATTCAAATAACGATATTTTTTTGTTTTTATTCATTTTAATAATCAAACCATAATCTCTTCCCATTAGGTACGGAACTCGGTCCTCTGTAACACAACTCCATCTAAGGCTAGTTACATAACATGCATGCACTAACGTAGTACCTAGGTCGTGACTTTAAATGTCAGACAAATTGAATAAAACAAGATACTTTCTAATGCTTTATTGTAAGTATACTGTTATCAAGATTGTTAACAGGAACATGTAATGTTATTTGGTCAATAATGATGCATTCATAGCCGAGTGGCAGCGTCACCACGCCAAATCCAATGAGCGCGACGTGCTTTGAGCATGTGTGATCCAAAAAAAAGGGTGTAGGTACTATATGTATATAACCTATGTACGTCAAAAGTCATTCTCCTATATAGGGAAGGTTTGAGCAGTGATACAGGTCGAGCGATCGAGTGATACAGAGCTGTAAAGCTAGTTTACCCTACTATCTCACTACGATAATATTAGGATCTAAAATTTTCAACCCCGGTGTTTGTTTGTCAATAATGTCTTAGAACAAGTAGAAAAATGTATATAAAACTATAACTAATTTTGGACTATTGTATAACTACTTCTTAATCTTCATAATGAAAAAAAATATTTAACAATTCTATAACTGTATACTAAAACATGTTGTAATACATTTCTATCTAAACCTCCCTAATTCCAAACGCAAGGTTAAATTTCACCAAACATTAGTACCGTCTACAAAACAATAGAATGAGCGATACAAACAAACTAGTACGGTGTGCAAATAAAGCTAGTTTACATTATAGAACGTTTAAATCTGTTTGTTTTGCCCCCATTACATGCGGAACCGAGGTGTTTATGTTGTTTTCGGCATACGGGCTCCTGATTCTATTTAAATGAATGTATTTATGTATTTGGGTTTTCATATCTTAACTGCGGTAGACGGTTTTCTAAAAGAAAATAAGAATGATTTGGGTTAACAGTCGATTTTTGTACATATGAAAACAAAGTGTAACTGTGTTTTTTTATATTTTACATTATATAACCTTTACTTTTATTAAACAACCTTTCTTGGAATTCACATTCGCTCGAAATTGAACCCGAAATAGTCTACTATAAAATAATTTTACGAATTTTACAATACCAACCTTTAACCTTTAAAAAATAAAATATTCCATAAGTCTACAAACTTCACAAAAAAATCCATTCCACGCGCAAAATGAAATCCCAATTCCATATTTGTATTCCGAAACTTTGAAATTCGAATGAAATAAAAGCGTCTACAAGATGGCGTCTACAGCGTACGTCATGAAGTTTTGTAGAAAAACGCAATGAAAACTAACTTAGCATCGTACATCGTAAATCAATAGTTTGGAAAGTTGTAACTTAAGTTGAAAATAGTTGGACTTAGAATAAGTGTGAATAAATAAGGGAATGTGTGACTTTGCCAAATGCAAGATTCGAGTGTTAAGTTTTGTTGATTCGCGACGCTTGCATGCAAGATTTTGTTTTCATTTGTTCCAGAAGGAATTACATTCAAATATTTGTAAGTAGGGTTTTATGTCTATTTTCTTTGCCAGTTTTTTAGAATTATCAATAAACAAATTGATGAAATTTTTGTAGTAGATAGGTACGTCACCTTTTTTTACTTTTTGGGTCGGGGTTCGTCTCTTTTTTATTTTATTTTGAAATCAGCCAGCTAGAAATCAATTGTTAATCTGTAAATTAGAATGTTTGTACAACAGACAATCGTCTGCACACTACTCCATTTAATGTTTCGAATATTTGCTGACCAATACTGGCCATTGACGACCGCAGGTTCAGCGGTAATTTAATTACAATTGCTACAGTTAAAGGTAATTCGGCTTACATTTAATTTATGCTGATCTATGCTAATATTTTAAAAATATTTTTCGTTGTTGTGTTGGCAGTTTATCTCTGGATCATGGATTTCCTTGCCGGTTCTTCTCCGTAAGAATGACACTTTGGAACCGTGTAACTAGAGTCATTATTGTAAAGTTAAAAGTGCCTGGAAAACGGCCTTTTTGAAATAGAAACTTTTGATTTTGATACCAATAGATAGAGGCGTTATTATATCTAATAGTTTTAGGTTGTTTAAGTAGTTTTTTTATCAACGTAATTTGACAGATAGTTTTTTGTGTAAGTTTTCGTCTTTAAATTCTTCTTTATTACACGTTGAAGCATCAACAAAACTCTCGAATTGTATTTATGGCTTACATAATTATGCAATTTTAAATAGGCCATGGTCATAAATTGTGACGTTTTAATTATTATCAAGCGTTTTAATGTTCTCGTAAACGAACGCCTGGCCTATCGTAAAACATTTTGCAAAATGCTGTTAAACAGACGCATAATACACCTTTATTGCTGGGGGGTAAGTAGAGTTCACAATGTACAATGATGTAAGGAGAATTTAATGGAAGTATTTATAGGAAAATACGCCGAGATGATGTAAACTGCTTATAATGTTTTCGAAATATTCATTTTTTTTATATTTACTTAATTAGGTACAAAGGGATTAAAAAATTAAAAATATATTTATTAAAAACATAGTTCACATTACTTAAATACATGTACGAATACAAATGACTCGGATGTAAAACCAGTAAAAATATCTTAATAGTCATAATCATAGGAGTTGAGTTAATCTACACCAAAACATAATAATATACGAGAAGGATGGTCTAAAGATAATATAGGGACGGATGATTCAAAAGAGTGTAACATGGTTTAACTAATCTATAAATATGTTTAGTTCGTTGTCTTTTTGGTAGAATGAAAAATATTTAACGCAAATTGTTTTTAACTTAACATGATGATTTTTAAATTGTTTGATAGTTTAGGAGACCATGTCTGGTGGCTGGTGTAAATCCCAGTGAGTTAGCGTGGTGATCAATTCTAAAAACCTTCCTTATATTTAAAGTGGCTTGTGCCCAGAAGTGGGCCGTTAACTAGCTTATCTTAATACGTATAGATTATCATTTTATTCAAAACAAGAAATTGATATAGAGCCCCTTTATTTTGCTTTAGGTGAAACCTCTACAAATTTCTACACGGTCACTTTTCCTTGCCAATAACTTCAAAGAATACCTACCTAACTATAAAATCTGAAACGCAATATACCCTCGTAACGTCAAACGATCATTCATCATCGTTCGCTAGATGTCGCTCCAAGCGCTTTCCGTCAAAATATTATAATTTATTGATAGATCGAAAAATGTTGGAGAGAAGACGGCTTAGTTTAGACCAACGGCTTTGAACTTCGAAGCTCAAACATTATTGAGGGCTAAAAGATTCTGTAATGGTTTCTAAATATTGTAATGTGACTTCTATAATATTTATATGATATAGTTTTGTAAAATATTCAATTGGAGTTTTCATTAGATACGAATGAGGAAGTAGAATAAAGATTAAAAGCATTAATTACGATATTAACAATAAAACACCTAATTTTTTTAATTGAAATCTACCCCATTAATAATATGTAATTAATATTTTACTTGTAAACTTGGCAAAAGGTTCCAAATTATTTTAATACGCTTTTTAATATACTGAAATGCTATTTTCATAACATAATTGAATTGAAGGACAATCATAAACGTTTCATTATAACTTTTGAAATCAATAATTGATCATAATTAAAAAACTCATTTGACGTTCCCCAACCATTCGATTTTCAAAAACAAAAGGAACCGTTACAAAACTATCCAGGAACGCGGAACGCAGTGTGTGGCCGCACACACGACGGCTGCACACGGTTAACGATGTACCACACTGTTAAGTTAATCCTCAGATAAGCGTCGCGTGTCACAAACACCATTGTCCTAACAGAATAGATAATTTACGTTGACAACGTCAGCTTACTGTAGTCGACCTGCGTTGTGTAACCTGAGCATGCCTTCGTAGCTTCCTACTGCTGTACTGGAGAAATATGGACGATTAATTCATTCTCTTAGGAGATCTTAGAACAAAGGAATCGTATGCATGGCGCGTTATTAAGGCATCAATAAGTGTTTTTGTCATCATGTCTTACGAAAAACAAAGATGTTAAATTATTAAAACTTTGAAATTACTTTTGGCTAGTGTTACCACGACTTTTCTATGTATTGTTTTCGTAATTAGGTAGCACCTAAATCAGTGAAAAATTGGTGAAAATTTCAATAAACAGAGTCTTTTTTTAAAATATTCCCACTTTTCCCACTTTTTCACAATTTTCCCACTCATCCGCCATTTTAGTCTATTTATCACGTAATGGCGGATATAATTGATACGATTGATCAAGCGTGTGTTTATGATAATTGATCGTCGCTATAATTTATTGCTTTGCATTTTGTAATGAAGACATAAATTGTTGTCGGGTAGTAAGTTATAATGTATGCGATGGCAATTTGTGTTTGCGAATTTCCGTATGATGAATTCAATTGCATGTACTAGAATGGCGGCATTTTGAATCACAAGTCAATATTTTTTTGTGGAATGGATTAAATACCTATCTCACGGTGAATTCTCACATAATATGTCTATTTAAAGGCCTTAAATAAAGAATCTAATATAGGTTAGAATAATATCTATCGTAAATGATCTTAGTCTAAATCATAGACTAAGTTCCCACCAAGTGCCCCTATTAAGGGATGTGCTTTTAAGAACTATAAGCATCGCTTCATCAATAGCAGGTGAGATAAATGAAAAAGAAATCGTTATTCATAAAACAGAAATCTATTAAATTGCTCGCTTTTGAGCAATACGTTCATGTATACTCAAAACCTTTTTGATTTAATAGAGTTATTTGATAAAGATTATAATTTAGTAAACATAATCGCAATTATAAATCTTATTCAAGAAATATGACAACAAGTAGAAACCTCCTTGCTAATTCCTGACTACAATTTCCATGTTTACATTTCCACCGCTCAGCGCGTTTCCCGCGCAGCCGGCGCCATGTTTGTGACGTCACAGTAATGGCGGCTAATTGATACAATCGTACAGTTTTATGGTCACTGATCTGATGAGGCTATTGATTAATGTTGTTTGCGTAACTTTATGCTGTCCCATTCCGTAATTAATATGAAAGGTACATAATTTTACATTTTCATGTAAATTTTCTTTTGTTTTTTTGCTTTATTGTAACGGTACTAACGGTTTTGTAGTTTTATAACATTTTGTAGTCATTTTTTTGCAGACCTATTATAACACAAGATCCCACTGCAACAATTTACACATGATAGCCAGACAAAAGTATTCGCAAATAATTATAATTAAATTGATATTAATAAATTTTAATGTTTCCAAAAATACTTCTTTCAGTTCATGAAATTTGTTAAGGACTAAATTATTAGCCTAAAAATAGTTATACATTCGCGTCAGCCGATATCTAAGCGGACAAAGTCGTCGGCTAGAACTAGTAGTGGAAACAATGCAAAATTCCTTTGAATCCCGCCAACTAACGCTTCATGAGGTCACCGACCATTTCACATTGAACGCTGCATTCTATGCAAGAAACAATAAACTTAAATAAATTACGAGTATACTTTTACTTAGTTTTCACGACGTTCGTAAATCTTTACGTTGGTTTAAATGACAATGCTTAATTATATACACATACATCACACTTCCCACTAATATTATAAAGGCGAAAGTTTGTTAGTAACATACACACTAACAATCTTACTTCTTGAGGTCAAAACGGCTGAGCTGATTTTAATGAAATTTGGTACGGAGTTAGCTGACGTGATCGTGGCCTATGTGTTAATCCAGGGTGGATTAATAACACACGGGAAAAAGGATGAAAATGAATTGGGGAACTTTCTACATATTTACATATTATGAATAATATTTTACTGTAGATGCATCTAAAGTACCATGAAAGTATATGAAGGTGGTACCAGCAGAGTACTTGGAGTTGGATGGTAAGTACTTGCAGTTGGATGGTAAGTACTTGGTGTTGGATGGTAAGTACTTGCGGTTGGATGGCAAGTACTTGGTGTTGGATGGTAAGTACTTTGTGTTGGATGGTAAGAACTTGGTGTTGGATGGTATGTACTTGGTGTTGGATGGTAAGTACTTGGTGTTGGATGGTAAGTACTTGGTGTTGGATGGTAAGTACTTGGTGTTGGATGGTAAGTACTTGGTGTTGGATGGTAAGTACTTGGTGTTGGATGGCAAGTACTTGGTGTTGGATGGTAAGTACTTGGTGTTGGATGGTAAGTACTTGGTGTTGGATGGTATATATATATGTATGTAGTCCTCCTTATCGTTTTCGATAACGGCGACCATTGGCAAGTACTTGGTGTTAGATGGTAAGTACTTGGTGTTGGATGGTAAGCACTTGGTAAATCTGGGTAACAGTTAGTATGTAAGTTTTTACGTAAGCTTTATGTAAGCTTTTCACGCTCAAACGTCTAGACCGATTTTGGTGAAATTTGGTATGGAGTTAACCGACACCTTGGATAGTCATGTAGGCTACTTTTATCTGATTGGGTTAAAGAGGAATATTCTTTTTACAGCTATATCCGACATCCAAGCGGCGACGTCAATGAGCAAGTACAAAATGCTGATTATAAATCAAGCTTTTAATTATCTTTCAGTCTTGCAAATACACGAATAGAAAATTGCATGTTTCCAATTTCCAACCACTATTCAGTTTTAGAAAATCTCATTTATACATTAACACTAGAAAGTTGTTTCTGACTGTGTAACTTCAAAAGATAAACATTGGTCTTTGAAGAACTAATCATATTGAATGTTGACAAATGTACATACTTATCTATAGTGAAAATCATAGAACTATGAATGAATGATAAATACAATCAAAGCTTTGTATTAGTCTTTTAAAATAAAATAAAAAAGAAATACGTAAAGAAAATTAAATGAGATGCATACAAAAGAGCTTTCGCCCGAACTGAGAGCTAACTTAAATATTAAGGTGAGCTAAAGTTTAATGAAGACAGCTTAATCTTATCATAACTACCGCTGCTTACTTTGTTACTTTTGTGACAGTATGGTCATAGTTTACTTGAATTAGTAGGCAATTAGTATTGAAAACAATCGGTTGTAATACATTTAAAAGTTTTTGGTAAATAAACCAACAAATATATCCTTTAGTAATTTTTCCTTTTGTTTACTTAAGTACTTGAATAAGGTAGAACGGGAAGCCTTTGTCTCGAAACATGTACATACCTACTAGAGATAAGTAACAAATTTTTCAAATGGCAATTCAAAATTTTCGAATATAAATAAGATATAATTGTAATTTCATTAAAAACTTTTTTTTTTTTTTTTTTTTTTTCAGCCATTACTTTCCCACTGCAGGGCAAAGGCCTCCCTTAGGTTCTTCCACTCTGTCCGGTCTATTGCTTTTGCCATCCACTGTTTGTGGTACGCATCCAGTTCGTCGCGCCATCTCATTCGAGGCCGTCCTCGTCGCCGTTTTATGTTTAATGGGACCCAGAGGGTACAGACTTTGGCCCAGGAGTTTTCGGGCAAACGACAAACGTGGCCGGCCCATTCCCATTTTAAATGGGCAGCTTTCAGACCAACGTCAGCGATTTGTGATTTGGAACGCAGTATACTGTTCCGTATTCGGTCAACCAGTTTAACTCCTAACATACTGCGCTCCATGGCTCGCTGGCAAACCCCGAGGGCAGACTTTTGATGTTGCGTCAAAGACCAAGTTTGTGCTCCATATGTTAGAACGGGAAGAATACGTACGTCCATGAGTCTCTTTTTGAGACATAAAGGAAGATTGCCTTTCATAAGATTTTTCATTGACCAAAAGGTTTTCCAGGCGTTTTCTGTGCGTCTAGCAACCTCTTTGGTTTGTCTCGCCTGGAAAGACACAATTTGGCCAAGGTAAATGTACTCTTGGACGTACGCAATCTCCGTGTTTCCTATAGCCACTCTGTGCTGTGTGCTGTTTGTCATAAGCTTGGTCTTCGACATATTCATCTTCAGCCCGACCTCAAGGCTTGCGTTGTTCGGAGTTCGAAGCTCAATTCGGATGCTGATGAGGAGAAAAGGACAATGTCGTCAGCAAAACGAAGATTAGTCAATCTTTTAGACAACAATACCCTTGTTCTCCCAGGTGTTGGCCAAGGTTCTAAAAATGTATTCGAGGGTAGCATTAAACAGTTTCGGAGATAGGGGGTCTCCTTGTTTTACGCCTCGTTTTATGTGGAATGATGGTCCAGATGTGTGTAATTTAATGGCCGCGGTACTATTACTGTATATTTTGCGAATTAAATGGATGTAAGTGGGATCAATTTCTTGGTTTTAAACTTTAGCTTAATAAACTTAATGTCTTATATTTGGTAAAGATTATTGTTACAAGTGCTTCGTGCTTTAAATGTTTAACGCACCTTAGCGCGGTATAGCTATTGAAGACTACACATTTCACATTCTAAGCCCAAAAAACTCTATAATATAACTTCTACAATATTTTCTTTTAATCCTTTTTGTGTCGAAGCGTGGTATTCAAATAAATACTCATAAAAATATCGTTATGTCACACATTATCGCTATTAAAGAGCCAAAAAAAGTATAAATTACTGTTTTATGACTTAAAAGATAGTATGATCGGATTATCAATTGTTGTATCACTATATTCAATTTTTATAGTCCATTTAAATACTTTTAGGATACTTTTAATTTATATTCTAGCTGGTAACTTATTGCATTCAGGCCTCTTCTCATATACTGTATAGAATCTGATCACCTCATTGCACAGCTCATCGCATGTTTGTGAATACATAAGCTTTTTTATACATTTCGTTCGGGCGTGTAACATAAGGTGTGAAGCAAAGTCACGTAGTTATTCTTAAACTTTATCTAAGTAGATGTTCATTAATTAAACTAAGTAAAATATGAGTTATTGTTATTTATATATAATTTTATAGCATTTTACACGCTGTTTACTTTTACGTCAAAACTTGCACAATCATTGCTAAAAATAATCTTTACTAATTAACATAATAACCACTAGATTAAGATAATAACCATCAAGAACCCCGCTAGAACTTGTTTGAAAAGGGTTCGAAAGCGCCTAAAAATAACTCTAAAACAATGAAAACTCCTACACTAACTGGGAAAGTTTAAATTCCGTACAAACAATCTGGGTTAAGGGAAACTGTTAACATGTACAAATGAGCGAGTGAATGAACAACTTTGCCAATAACTCAGCCGATTTGTGTATGTCAATAAACACCTGGGGTAGGTTGTGGGGGCTCCGCTATTTGTTCGGCTAACTACGGACTGAACTGAATGAGCGTCTAACTAATGCTTATGTATGTTTTTAGATATTATCTTGTTGTGTTTTAAATAAAGATTTATTTCACGAATGTCAAAAAAACTGTTACATTTCTTGAAAAATAAGACATGTTTGCAATTTGTTTTAGTTTAACTACATTTTATGAAAGCATGAAGGATATTTTTACCTTATATTTAAAAAAACGTAGAAAAATGCATTCTTGTTTGTTTTTAAGACCGCAATAATTAAGGATCATTGCGATCAGTCAGCATAAAACAAAATAACTTATCAATCAATAACATTGAATCGCGAAATCACAGAACAATATTTAACAGAACATTAAATTACTTATAAGATGAACTAACCAGCACAATCCTTACTATATTAATATTATAAATGCGAAAGTAACTCTGTCTGTTTGTCTGTTACGCTTTCACGTCGAAACGACTGAACTGATTTCAATGAAATTTGGTACAGATATAGAGTTGACCTTGAGAAAGAACGTAAGATAGTTTTTATACCGGACTTTTGACGAATTCTCTTGGAAACGCGATATAACCGACATCGGCGCGGGCGAAGCCGCGGGCGAAAAGCTAGTAGCAGATAAATATAAGCCAAATAAAACAACAAGATTGTACAAAATTGACAGGCGGACTGGCGCGCACAGCATAGTTAATTGACGTATTTATTTAGTGCCCGCCAACGATTAATTTTCATAGGTTCACGAATAAAAATGGCTTCCGCTTCATTTTTAAATGAAAATCTCGTTTGATTTTTATTTGTTTATTAAATTGATATTGATGATAACTGCGGTTGGGTGATTAATTAACTTTATCGATTTCGAAAATATATATTTTATGGTGGTTTTATTGTTGTGATATGGTTACGGGTAGTCAGAAGCTCGAAGGTCTGACAACCAGTCATAGTAAGGGGTTTCGTGTTGCCCAGGTAGCTGGGTTGAGTAGGTCAGACGGGCAGTCGCTCCTTATAAAACAGTACTTAGCTACATTTAGTTAGACTAGAAACTGACCGGAAAATAGTTGGGAAAATCGCTTGGCTGTTTAAAAATACAAGTAAGATAGTGAAATCAAAAAGTTTTTATTTCAAAAAGGCCGTTTTTCAGGCACTTTTAAAACGATATAGTTAGAGCATTGACTCAAATTGCGCGGTTTCAAAAAGTCATTCCTATGGAGAAGAACCGGCAAGAAACTCCATAAATCCTAATCTCAATTCAAACTTGAAAGTTTATCAACAAAACAGTTTATTATAACTACGTCACTCACTGCCAAGAATACGTAACGAAAATACTATCGCATATATCAACACTGCCTACCCCAACATTGTTTTATGATGCTTAATCAGAAACACAAACTACTAAACACAACTCCAACAAGCTATAATAACCTCTATTCTGTACAACATAAGAGTGAACCCAGCTGCATAGATAAATTCGGTTGACGAAAGTAATAGTGGTTTTAGTTTCTTGGTTCGCGATTTTGGACTTTACTGCTTGGGTAATAAGGATGTTGAATTTGAGATATTATATTCACAAAAAAAGACTGAATCTAACATTGACGCATCGTAAAACATCTTATCTGTATTATTGATAGAGTGTGTAATTTTATGGAAAATGTGGTAGTATATTATTCGGGAACCGAAAGAACCTAAATAAATAAATGCGGACAACATCACATACATTGTTCTGAACCCAAAGTAAGTTGCTGAAGCACTTGTGTTATGGAATTCAGATACAAAGAAGGTACCACAAAAGCCCAGACCCGAGACAATGTAGAAATGTGAATTTTTACATTGACCCGACCGGTGATCGAACCCGGGACCTCAGAGCTAGCGACACCTTAAAACCGGTGCGTGCGCCACTCGACCACGGAGGTCGTCAAACATTTATCCTACCTTTGCAGCTAGGGTATACTTCCACACATAAATAAATGAGAAACGAAGAAACATGATCAAATTATAACGGGATAAGGGCAAGGGAATGATGGTGATGATGATTTTGTAAGTCTAGGTACTTAATAATCTAGTACCAATTAACGATTTTTTTCATCCATCCTTTATAATACGACTAGTAATTTTACAAACTCGTTTACTAATTTTAATAACTGGTCGTAATAATATTATCTGATGATGCCATCAAATAGATTGATGATCATATAATTATATTTTTGATGCCTTGCCACGGTAAACCCATCAATCTATCAAGGCAGCATGTTGCAAATTCGACACCTCCCTGTCAAATAAATTAATCATTAATTAACAGTAAGATATTAATTTAAATTGTTACTGATGGCGGTATTTGTTTTTTTTAAACGAACCGATATTTAGTTTCGTTTTCTACTTTTTTCCACAATTTCAAATACTTCCCGATAAGCTAGCAGGCTGAAATTTTCAGGGTAGCTCTAAACCCGATGACAATGCAATTTACAACTATAAAAACGACTGGACCGATTTTGATACAATTTGAATGGTACATTTAATTTAAAACGTGGGTTATTGGACTTTTTTAATATTTTCCAGTCAAAAACGGACAAATTCAGTATTATATATTCACGAAACTTTATTTCATATTAGTATACTTTATTTAACATATTAGATCGATATGGAAAAACAACAAGAACTCAATTGACTTTCTTCACAATTCGATTTTAAGGCTTCTTTACTTTACTCTTCAAGCTCATCCACTATCAACGCTATACTTCTAAATACACCAAAAAAAAAATAAACACTTCATAATCTTATCACTTCATATCAACAATATAATATACACAAGTTTATCACTTTCAAACCCTCTGCTTTTTGTCTCTGAAAAACTCACTTTTTATTCAAAAAGTGAAACCCAAATCCGTCTTCACATCCATTACGTTTTTCTATTGCATTTTAATAGTTACAATGTCATCAAGTGGGAATGAGGCGTCTCGACATCGTCTGCCACTGATAATGCCTTTAAAGTGCTTTAAAATAGATAGTAGGTGCGAAATTGTCGCCTTCCTTGTACAGTCATCAACGGTAGAAAAACATAAAAGATTTCTGAAGTGTCAAAACCGTGTTTTTTAATAATTACGTGATTTAAATAATTTGTTTAAGATTCGGTGATTTCAAGAACTTTCAGGGCTTTCTACCCAAAAGGTAATATCAGAGCCCTGATAATAAGTTTATGTGGTTCTGATGACTGGCTGTCCATTTGTTACCCAGACTGTTCATTCCATACCCATTCTGAATCTCAAGAAACGAATTAACTGTTGAAATTTGGCAGCAACATGAAAAACGAGTTTAAGCGAGTTTTTTAGAGGCATTTTCGTTTTATTTTAACCTATTTGTAGGTACGAATTCCTCTATGATGAAATTCTGGATCGCACCTCACCGACTATGAATTGCAAATGTGATACTGTTTTGTTGATTATATTTCTGTTTCCGACTGTACAGTCTAAAGTTTCGTTCAGACAAAACGTTTTATTGCTATGAAAACGCGTGTTGTTAGGAAATGTTGTGCAACGGTCGTAAATAGTGAGTTATTACAAGAACATTGTCACCATGCGAAACTTACAACGGCTTCTTAAAGCTAGGTGCTTCCTCCTTTCAACAGTAACAATTTTCATACAAAGCTAAAATATTTTTATGTAAATGCAAGTAAAACAGACAGTAACATTATCGCAAATTAAATTAAATTCGCCACCATCACATAACACAGTCGTAAACTAACCTTTAAACGAAGAAAATAATTACTTATTATAACTCACGCATATTTATCATGATTGTGGTGATAGCCCGACTAATTTTGGATCGCACCAGGGTTGGATCCAAACGTTAAGTCAGTATGAGAGCATAAAAATGAAGACATAAATTAAGGTTTTATTTTCATACATATAGCTATGGAATTAGATCAAAGTGTTGGAGTGGTAACTAATCAGAGTGTGCTTGAAGTATTTTACTATTATAAAATGCTGCTAAAAACGTAACATACAAACTACATTTATTATTGAATAGAGTATTTAATTACATTATTTTGTCTGTCATCTTAATTTGTTAAGCGCGTCACCTAAACTCAGCTTATCCGTTCTCTTGTATATCACGCAGGGAAAACAAGTGTCACTCTTAAATGATTGACGTAGACCTTATCTATACGGAGCATTATCTTGAGGGGTGCGTAGACTAACTGGAATGTTGTATGTATGAGTATCAACCTTAATTTGTGTTGTTAAGTATCTAAACTCTATTTATTTGGCTTTAATTCGATAAATGTATTATATGTTTAATTTTGGTCTAGAATTTTTTTATACGAGATTGATTTTTTTATAGGAGTTGGACGATACAGGACGAGAAAGTGCATAGGAAATCTAAAAAAAAATTGAGTAGATAAAAAATCGTGTGAAAAAAACAAATAATGTTTTTATTACTTAACAGACACCATAAAACACCCACACTTATCTGAATATGACTACTATAAAATACATCTCGAGTTGTAAACTTATCAATTGGTGTGATTTCCAGTGGGTGTGGGTCTCCCGAAACCGAATTAACTATGCTATTTTGGAGTAATAATTTTTTAATGGTACTTTTTATTCATGAATATTTTATGGATATAGAATGAATGCGTTCTTGTTTTGAGAAATATGAATTATGTACAACCTTGTGACGGAGTTTTTAAACGATTCTTATCTTGACAGTCCAACGGTCATACCACTAGCCTAACTAGGCAAAATGACTTGTAGGCTTCCACCATCGGGATCCTTCTCCAAAACTGAAATTTGTCGTCTCTGATATTAGGATGGCTTTTAACAGTTCATACTGTTTTTCTATATTTAGTAGCTACGAGTATTGTGACGTTTGAAATATTCGTCCTAAATGTAGTATTGCTGCCAGATGGAACAAATTTTAAAACTAAAAACTCTCTTAGTGTTCATGAAACTTCAATCAGTGTCGCGCTTAATGGGTTAGGAACACCAAAGCGCGACACGAAGATGAAATTCCTTAAAGCAGGAGTCACTTTTTGAAGAAAAAAAAATAATAGATTTTTTTTTACTAGAAAATTTTCGATCAAATTGCCTAATTGCCTCTATCTCTAGCCATGTCAATAACATTACACTCTCAATTAAATCCCCTAATTAAGCGGGCTCTATCATTCAATAACAAATACCAATCGTCCATTACTCTATGAGCAGTGGCGCCCCCATACCGTGTTCACATGTCATTAAGATACCACTTTGGACAGATAGCGTAAACTGCGTTCGATAACCTGGTTAGCTTATTACGGTGGCCTATTCTCAAAATAGGTTCAGAATTTTCGGCTCAAGTTTATTTATTTATAGATTTATTTATTCTTACGAGTTTGTTTTTCTGTTTGTCTTAGTTTATGGAAGCAGTGTGTGTTATAAATTGATCTGTCAGAATCTGTGTTGGTATGTTTTGTCATGCGCTTCCAATAGGAGAGTTGTCTAAGAATGTATTTTGTTTATCGGTAGATCGTGAGCGTGTATTTCACGTCTATCTAAATTTATTCTTGCTTAAATAGATGACAAAGTCAAAGAAATAATACCTTTAATTATCTTAACCACTTTTACATAGGCTAAATGCCTATGTAAAAGCTATGACTCAACAATTAGTATCGCGACTAATACCTCACCAACACCAAAATAAACAACTGCAACTGCACGAAACGTGATCACGCTAGCCACCTGGGGGACTACCACAAACTCTCTAACCAATACCACTCCAGTAGTGCGAGCGAGACAGCACTAGAACACGTAGAGCGCTGTCCCTCCTCCTCAGCTACAAGTATCTTGTTTCAGGGTGTCGTGGTAGCACCCAGGGCGTTCCCAATTTCATAACACGTCGGTTTTTCCTAGCGTGACATCACATGATAAATAACAGTATATCTTACATTAGAGTTAATAACTTTATCTTGTGAAAGTGCAACAGTATCGTGGCCAGCGATGTGTATCTCGCAAAGAAAATGAAAGGACACGCCTAGAGATAGAATAGCGGCAATTATAAAGAGCTGGGCAATTATTTCTGTCTGCTGTAGATCGCAGTAACAGTTAAAGAAGTGTTCAACTTGGTGACGGAGTTTTTAAACCACCCGACTATGACGTGGGTTTAAACGCACCCTGTATACATTTTCATTTGTGCTGGTTCCTTCACCGATTTCAGCAAGTGATAAATACTTAGTAAGATACACAATAAATTTAAAAAGGAATTCGTGTATTAAAGCGGGGGTTAAATTCTACCCGACGTCACAACCCATATAACTTTTCTTGCCATTGAATATCGTGGTGTTGTGTTACCCATTGTAGAGATTATTGACAGAGCATTGTAAAAATTGGAATTATTGAATCCGATGAACCTGAAAGCAAACCCTTGTATAGAATAGAAAATGGCTAACCTACAAAAATCCATTTCGTGTTCAATTGGCGAGCCATAGATAGTTCATATGAATTATGGTTATACTAAATTGTATTAAAATCTCTTTCGCTATTTAGTCGTGAAAGCACATAATACTAACGGAATGTTTTCTTTTTACATTACAATATCAGTGTTGAATAAACTCGCCATTAATAAAACGAAATTACAAAATGAACAGAATTAAACAAAAATTAATCAGCAAAACAAATATTAAGTTCCAGAATCTCACATTTAAAACTGTAATAAGGTCGTTTCCGAGTCAACAAAAAGAGTTCTCTTGCAAACATTTCAAAAGTGATTACTTTTGTTTAAATCCCTGCGGTGTTAAACCATACCCGGTTTTAACCGTATAAAAACCCGTCAGAATATCGTAGTTCATTCGCTTTATGCGAGAGTGAAAAGTGTCAAAACCTTTTTTGTTGTTTCATACGTTTTGTTTACAAAATTTATCGTGTATAGTTAGGTTTTTTGGTATTGTGTACACAGTTTAGGAAGATTTGGTTTTGTTAGAGGAGTGACATTTGGGCAATAATTTTTCATTTGCATGAGTGTCATAGACGTATCTGGTCTTTAACCTTTAATGACAATTTATTAGATTTTTCGGGTTGTTATCCACGATTGAGCAGTGTTTAAATCAACCATACATTTTTTTTCATGAGTAAATCAATGTGGTAGAATTTGATAAAATCATCGATATTTCAGTTGTTCTCGATTGCTAAAAACGCTAAAACATCTCCTGGCTTTCAATAATAACCTGGATTTAGTTGCCGTCGAATGGAAGATAAATATTATTTTAATATTTGGTGCTCCTTGAGAAAATTGAGTAAAAGAGCTATTTACAGATTGCTGCGTTTCCTTTAATTTCGTTTTTAGTTTCTAATTATTGTAATAAAATAAATATTCAAATAAGTAATTGAAATTAATTCTCTCCAAAATAAACATCTTCTTTAAAACTACACAATAGCACATTGCACTCAACCGAATAACAAAATTTCTAAAACCCTCAATCTTCACATCGTTCTTCAAGTAATTTAACCCAGAAATACCGAAATACCGAAAAAAGCATAACAATTAAACGTCTCCCGTTTGAATAACATCTGGGCAACCCTCGACTTACCCCACGGGTGGGTGGGTAAAAATACCACAAAAAAACCTCTTGTTTAGTGTCGTACTGCGAGACAAATTACGTTTCAAATGACATGTAATTGCCAGTTTCTGTATAATGTACTAAAAAAAATGTACTATATGAATAGAAATAATTGGTATTAAAAATCTGGCGATCCCAATTAAATTTTTATACCTGGGATTGGTTGCCACATTTTGTACTGACATGCCAAAATACAATAAAAAACCCAGACAAAGTCTGTTTAAAGAAGCAGCTTCGCTTTTTACACTGAACCTGCCCATTGCAGAAATTTCTCTATTCCCCTTTTATCTAGATCTATCTGAAAAAGATATTTGATACTTCAATATCACACTATACAATTTTCGTTCGAGATAAAACGACTCCAGAAACTAGACCAAAAGCGCCAAGCCCAAAAAGAGAGGCCTAAGACGTCGTACATACTCTCAATTCTGCGGGTCAACTTTACTGCAGCGCTTGCGACCGAGTGTTTAGATCGAAACTCGGTCTAGCCAGTCACATCAGGGCTCACGCTAGGAGGTGAATTGCCATTATCGAAAACGATAAGGAGGACTATATATATATTTTATTCATAATCTAGGTCTTATTAATAAATTTTTAATTAAGTCACCTGTATTATATATCATATCAATATTACCTTTTATCACCCTCACAGATGAAGCGTGAAGGAAAATGTATGATATTAAGTTACTTGAATACATCTGCGTAATAATTACATGGATGAACAACTCGGAAAATTAGCCGTCACCAATACTGGGCTGATCGATTATCATAACAGTCATTTGCATACTAAATTGTTGGTAACAATCTGGAACATACTATAAATATATTTAAAAAAAACAAGTCAGATCATGTGTAAGTCTTGTCATAATCTCGGATTGTATAAAATGCATGAAATTTTGACAGCTGAATGCTAACAGCTCAATCGAATATCGGGAAGAGGATTAAATTCAACTTGCAAGACTGGATTGCAGTCGGACAAACAGACACACAACGATACTGGGAAACTGAGTTAAAGGTAAAATATCTAAGATACATTTCAAATGATTAAAATCGATAAATATAGATACATGAAAACAAAATTGTAATCTAATTGTAAAACTATGATAACAATATTGACAAAAAAGAAGCTCTAGAATAAGCTCCACATACTTAAAATAAAGATTTTTATAGAATCTAATTCTACCTCTTTCATTAAAGCCCTTCAAACATAGGCAGCGGAATTCTCCGAAGCCCAGTGACTTTTACATTCAAACGAATACCGCCATATACACTCAAAGAAATCCGTATTAAAGTAATCGTCAGAAATCGTTTAAGACAAAAGTCCTTGACTATCGGAATTCAGTGTTAAAAAGACTTAAGATATAATTGAAACTAAAATCAATGAATAAGAATAATACATCAAATATTATTACCCTCAATATGAATGGGACGTGTACGAACGTTACGAATGTCAAAGTTGGAAATTCAAACTATAGAAGAGCGAATATTAACGACGGCCATTAATGCACACATTATCTAACTAATGCGAACATTAAACGAACCTGAACTGACTCCGCATAGCTCATAATGCGACAGTTCGGCGGAACCCTAAATTATAGGAACAGGGGACCTACCACTATCCCCTAAAGCAGTACCATAACAATGGTGGAAAGGGACAACGCTCTACGAAATGTAGGGCGCTTTCTCGCTTCCTCTTTAGCACTTGTCTTACTTGGGGAGTTGGTGGTGATTGGAACAATTTTAGTGTTATATTTCTTGCTAGCGATGCGATTTGTGGAGATCGGATAGCGTTTCAGACAAGATGTATTATGATGAGACTATAATGACGATAGTAAGCGGCAAATGTGGAAAATGAGTGTTTCTTTCTACTGTTAATATAATTTCAAGAGAATTTCTAAAGGATGTAGTATTAAGTAGGTAACTAACTAATCAGCTATATTTAAAATGCAGCAACCATCTACCCGTGACTTCCGTTAGCGGGAAAGAATATCAAAAAACACATTTTGGGGATCGATTTTTTTTCATGGGACATATATAGGTACAATTTCACATTTATCTAACTAATAACTGATGCTCGCGGCTTCGTCCGATGGATGTCAGCTGTAGCTGCAAAAACCTCACCTACCTGTCAGCTACCAAAGCACCATACCAAATTTTATTTAAATCAGTAAAGCCGTTTGACCATGATGAGGTTACAAACATTCACATACTTTCACATTTAGAATAATGTTGAGATGGATGAGGAACAAACAGTTTATACTATCCTATAGCATTTCTTACCAAATTAATCTATGTAGGTTGCTTGAACTGAATGCGACATTACCTACAATCAGAAACTAATACAAAAAAATATAAAGAACGATCCTATCACTCATACCATAACCCAAAATCCTAATGAGAATTGAACCAATTGTCTGTCCGTCGATTCTATAACAGGGGCATGCCGCGGTCGACCGAAGCACGTGCGAGACACGCTTCTAACTACATTGATGACACATCAAATATCAACCAGAACTGTAATTGTACAGCTGTGTAAAAGGATTCTCGTGTAGTTTGTTGGATTATGTGTTTAAAATGGTATTAGTTTCATGAACTGAATTGTTCAGGTTTTGAGGTTATGCACACGTACAGTCTGTTTGCTTAGGCATGTGATGTTTGAAAACGTTATTTTTATAACAAAAGAGTCGATTTGGATATTCGATATTAAATACAAATGATATTATGAAAAATCAAACCTCAGACGGGATTCGAACGTGAGAACGCGCCAGTCGCTTAACCATCTAAGCTCAAGAGATAACAGACCAAAAACTATATCGTAACACGCACAATAATTCACAAAACAAAGAATCTTCACAAGGAATACGCAATACCCCTGAAATCATAATTCAAAATGGTTGCTAATCCGAAACTTTTTAAACAATTCAACATCTGAAACTTTCTCCTATTTTACATGTGAAAAATACCCTATTTATCTGTCAAAGGTGGGTAGTTTGAGGCTGGGGTTTAACTCCAAGGCCCATTCAGATTCAAATGAGGCCTTTTATAAATCATTTTGGCTTTCGGTAACCGTTAAACCCTACCTATTGGGGTAAGGTCGGCAAAAAAATGTAATTCATATTTTTGCCGAAATGATTTGCGGGGACGGAAATATTTGTTCGAAAAAGTTTTTTTAGGTTATTCCTCGAATTTTCACGTTTCGTTAAATCTGGAGTTTATGTAGAAATATGTGAATATGTAGAAAGAATTGTGAAACGTTATGTGGGCGTTGAATTTATGAATATTCTTTCGAAATTAGAATGTTTTGTAACTTGATCAGGCAGTGTAAGGTTAGAATTATATTTCTAGTACATAGTTTCTCATTTGCAATGTAACCTTTTTGGACACCCAATGGTACATGGCCGTGGTAAACTTTTCTGTTGTCCTTACTAAACGGGTGTAAAGTATACTGGAGTGCAGTATGCAATCAAATCTTTTTATTTTTTTGTACTTGAGGGAAATCGAATATTTTCCAATTCATACATTATTTTATTTGAATTCCTGTGCAGCCGTCGCGTCATTACCAAATCACTTGCAGAGGCTAAAAAACGAAAACACAATTATAAAAAACGTATCATATATAATATTATTTTAACAGCTTGTACAAATAGCTGTTAAATATCAAAACGTCTATTAGCATACACTTATAAGTGAGTATTCTCTCTATAGGGCGAGGACCCTAGCTTTGAAAGCCCAGTAAGCAGTTCAAAGGGAGATTCGGATTAATTATAAAGGACACATTGTATTGAAGACCAGCCCAACGGAGTATATTGACATGTATCTGTATCATCTGTATGTATGTTTGTGTGATGTGTATGTTAATTTCCTCGTTACTGGACGTGTAGACAAATTACATTTCTCTGAACGATAATGATGAGGAATCGCGTAAATGTTTTGAAGCGTCATGTCGAAGTGACGTCAATTGTTGAAAATTTATATCTTTAATATATTTCTAATGTAATAGTATGTTACTGGAGTCATCCGAAATGGATGGACTGATTTGTATGATTTTCTTAATGCATCCCTGGATCGTATAGATTCACAAAATAGGCCTTCAGAATGAAGTTTAGCAAGCAGCATAGTAATACCTATGGAATTCTTTTGCTATGTAATATTGTCTGGTCCCTTGGCAAGTATTAATAAAACTGGTTGAAGTAAAATGAAAATTTTTAGATTTAAAATATATTTTGTTAATAAGTTCTACTTTAGAGTCATAAATAATACTTTGACTACAAAATAAAGCGAAACTTGTTTATTCGTTCAGTAAATATAGACTTATAATGTAGTAAACAGGATTAGCACGAACACCTTAAAGTTGTCAAAAAAATCCTTTAAAGGTAACTCAAACATGATTCCTTCTATCAACATTTAAACTTATCTAAACACTACTCTTACCAACTACATCCTTCTTTAATTAGGTCGAAGAAGCTAACAGTACTGAATATAAATTAATTGATCTGATACAAATGGCAAACAGTTTCTACAGTTTCTACTGTAACGAGTAACGAGTCACGTTCGATCTCACCATCGCGATCGATCTGAATTAATTGTGGCGAGATCTGTATTCGTAAATGTTAGATGATAAGGAAATCTAGGGTAAGGTATTTAGTGCTTTTTGAAATCGAATACAAATAATACAGTGGGAAAATGCAAAACCTAAGACATGACTCGAAACTGCGATTCCTGGCAATACACGCACGTTGCTTTCCCAACAATTTTTTTTGACACATCTCCTAATGAAGAAAATCTTGCCGAATAGGAACGAAGAAAAAATTATAACTTAGATCTTCTAACCACGCGGACGAAATCGCGAGCAACAGCTAGTACCTTATATGTGTAAATTTTAACTGTCCAGCTACAACGGTTCATGTGACGCAGTATGATGACAGGTGGATGGACAGTCTAGCCTCAAGTTTCCGTCCTTACCCTTTGAGTAGAGAACCCTAAGAAGCAACTACTAAAGAGTTAATAATCAAGCAACATCAGTTGTTTACACACACTAATTAACACATTTCTCTTCTTAAAAAACTTCAAACGAAACCTTTTAACAAAATTAATGTTGTTTTGATCGTTCAGCTGAACACGTGTTTGTTTATCAGGAAGATATTAATACAAGATCGGTCTGTAATGTACTGAGTGTGTCAGGAAGGCTGACAGATGAAGTAACGGCTTTGGATGAGGTTGCTTTAATTAGGTGCAAGTAATTGTTAGAAGTTCACTACATTATTATAACAATGTTCGATTGGCATATATATGCAATCTTAACTATCGGGATAGGCCGAGTAGTTTGCCAGCCAGATGGAGTGTAAAAAAAAAAAAAATTGGCATCTATTGTTTTTTCTGCTGTTATTTACAACATCTCTTTGTAAATGGTGGAATAAATAAATGGTTCCATTCTTAGATGTGAATAATTTGACAGCTTGGGCCCACCAGTTTGTCCACGCTATCTTTTAATACAAACAAGAAAAATATGATGTGAATTAATTAATTTAGTTTGTTCATCTATTCTTAAGACTTCCTTAAAGAGGTCCAAAACTTAATACAGAATAGAAAAATAGGGAAGGAACTGCTCCATCAAGGGCTAAATTAAGATGAATTAATTTTGAAGAAAGGCTCTTAGAAGAGCAGAAACAGTTTTCAAAATCAGTCTGAACATTTCATTTACACATCGCATAATATTCTTTGAACACAAAAACACATTAACCAGCATTCAAAGTACAAAACGAGACAAACCAAGGTGGAAATGACATGGTGTGTTCGCAGACATCAGATCGACGCCGGCTTCCCTTCATAAAGATCATTGTTAGAGTGAGACAGCGCTCTACAGAGTATAGAGCGACTTCTCGCTTCATAGTGGGAACAGGGTTTGTTAGAAGATGGTGGTACAGCCCCAGATCGGCGCCGGTTTCCGCCTCGCTGCATTCGCCCGAACACATTCACTTGAGGTTCGTGTAAACCACGATATATGTGTATTCATTAGTGAAGTCCCTCGATTTAGCTGCCGTGTTTGAAACTTGGCCGTGATTAGTTATCTTCGGATTGTTTGAATTATCGATGTGGTGTTAGATATTCCTCATAATCTATGCCGTACGTGCTGGGTCGTACGTTTGCATTTATGGTATAATCTGTATTGTAAATTTGAAAGGTACCTGTTTCTGAGTGTGTCTGTCGGTCTGTGCAACTTTTATGGTTAGATTCGTGAAGATTTAATTCAATCATGTAGGATTAGCTAGAGAGCTTAACCTACTAATTCTGTTCCTTACTTGGAAGGGTGGGCGACATGGGGTGCTGTTTATAAAAAAAGGTTTTCTGATATAGAAAAAGTGCTACTTTATAGCATACCACTACAAAAAATGTGATTATTTCTTAACATTTAAAAAGAACCCCTTTTTTCAGAACCAAACTTGTATTTCAGCAACCAAATAGCATTTTAAAGAATCAACAAAGTCACATTTAAATCCAGCATTTAGATTCAAATCCATCGTATCGATTTCTCGAACCTAACTACGTAACACAGAATTTGGCAGAGTCCTGCGAGCTGAACTCTCATTTGGCATCGAGTCTGAACGTGTTTATGCAGCCTCTGTACCATATGTTTGGCTCGAAGAGATTCAAATCGATTTTAGGACAGTTTTTTTTTGTTTTTCGGGGTTCGTTTTGGTGTGATGTTTGGGTATAAGTTGTGTTGATTTTTTTTTGGGTTATATTGATTAAGGAGAAGGTTGGTGAATTTATTTAAATTATAGGTACGTCCAATAATTTAACTAATTTTAATTTTTTTTTTTAATTGCCTGAACATCTGCCGTCATTATCAGATTTTCCTGGTCTTTTTGAAGACTTTTGAGTTGTTTTATTTGCAAATTCCTTGTCCAGTTTACTCACTATTTAACACAAAAATAAAATTAGTAATTATGTAGCATTGAGGCATAATGCATCTACAATTAAAATTCTTAATTACAAAAAAAAAAACAAATTAAACATTTGTCAGCCCACCAAATGATCAAGAATCATAATGATCAAATTTACGAAAAGCTCTTCATCATCGTTATACCTTCACGCTATAACGAGAGGGTGCTGTACCCAATTAAAAGTAAGCGAACCGTTTCCAAAGATAACGCGCCCGAAAATTGGGGATAAAAACGTGGTACCATCAGTACCATTAGTGCCATATGTTAGTGGCATGAGTGCGACACATTTGGTGGTGATTCTGCAAAAGATTGAACGATTAATTATAATGTGAGTGGGGCTTGAGTGATGGTTTATTTATTTATGTACCTAATTTATGTGAATGGTTTTGACAGGGTATCAAAGAAGACATTCTTTTTCGTTTTCAAGTGTTTCTTGTTTCCTCTAAGAGAGGTTATCTATAAACAATTTTTTTTAATCTAATTGTGTATTAAATACAAGAAAAGAACTTAGTTGCCTAATTATGAGACGTTTTCAAATTGGTTTTTTATTTTATTTATTTTTTGTCACTTTCTCGTCCTCAATGCAAACAAACATATTAATTACTTCCTAAAAGCTCAACGATATTTGTTTTGTAATTATTTTGTTATTAATTTGCCGCTAAAATTTATTATGTCAACAAATGAACTTACGCGGTTGAAATCGTTCACTTCAGCTAAGTTTAAGTCAATTTTAAGTTTGGACGACAAGTTACCAAGTTTTGGCTCATACTGCAAGCGTCGCATTAACTTGTACAGTGTACACTAACTCAATAGTTAATGTGTTAGTTACGATGTTTTGGTAACAAGTATAATATACTACATCCCCCTAGTAGAGGTAAAATAAAATGTATTAATATTTCTAGCCTAAAAAATCGCAGAAGTAAAAAACTGCGGACTAAATTCTCTACCAGTCAACCATAGGGTGATGCTTTGATAACAAGAAGTAGTATTTTCTTATATCAATCTCATAATTCATATTATAAAGGAGTAGAGTATGCTTGCTTTTTTTTGTTTTAACGCGCTCATCTCAGATAGTAGTTGTCCGATTTGAAAAATTATTTCAGTACAAAGTCAATTTATTAAGGAAGGTTGTAGAATAAAACATCTATGATGAATAGGAGCAAAACAGTAATGAAATATGATACAAAACCGGATAGAAGATGCGTGAACTCTAAAACTATAAATCCGGTTTCAAAAATGTAAGTCGTTCGTTACAGCTGGTATCCCATAAACTACTTAATATCCCCAAAATGCACCTAAAGGTACAATTTCTCGTCAGCAAGTTCCATGGAAGTTACAAACAAAATGAACCACACAAGTGATGCGACAGTTTCACATGAGCCGCGTCTAGGAATGCCGCCATTTCCTCTAGACTTACTCGGACTAGTTTCACCCAAGGCGCCACCTATGTGGAAATGGATGGCTTCTTATGGCAGCTAGAAACACGGGATAATCGTGGAATGAATGTGGTTTGTTTTATTGATGTTTTATGGTACCTAACTGGTTGGAATAGACTTGTTAGATTTCTAGACAGGTGAAGCTAGACTCTTTTTAGTTTTTTTGTAAACGTGTGTTAAAGTGAAGTAGAGGCAACATGCTGCAGGCCCGAAAAGTGATCAATGGGACTTCATCAAAGTCATGTATGAAGTCCCATTGAATGAAAGGGTTTTCATTCTCATTTATTCCAAAAACCACTGGAAAATTGTTAAAGAAAATATTGTCAAACAATGTGGTGAGACCAAAATCCGGATTGTGTCCAGAAAATGCAGCAAAAGGGTTTTAGATTAAAAAAACTTAATTGGTAGATTTCAAAACGATATTTGAAAAGCATTATTAGTTATTTTTATTAATACAATAATACGAAGACAGAACATATGAAAGTTAGGGCTAGCAGCGTCACTTACAAGACAACTTACTTAGTATCTGCCTTTTATTGTTTACAGGTTAACACGAATTAAGTAGTTTATTTTGCTTATATAAATACCCAATTGCATCCTCTTTTTTAAACCAGTATTTACGTTATATTACTTCCAATGAAACTGCAAAACCAGCTGATCCAAATAACTATTATGATAAAAAACCATAAGTTGTCAATAGATTCCGGTCGACATATTTTTATTAATTCTACTCGTATTTCGGTTCCCCACTGTGATATTAATTAAGGATATTTAAGCTATTAATTGCTTTCATGTTGATTTATTTGTTTTGTCTGTCGGTTCACTGTTTATGTATTATTGATATAACATTATTTTATTTACTCCTTAAGCAAACATTTATGGCAACTCAAACGAACAAAGCATTTCATTCTAATACAATATTATTCTATGTCAAGAATAAGGTAGCAAAGTTTGTTAGTGGCAATGACTGCTATGCTGGAGGTCGTGGGTTCGATACCCATCGATGATAATTATTCTAGTGTTGAGCACAATTAATTGTTCCAATACTGTTATGTATTAAGCGGTAAGTGTAAAAAGAATGGCGGTATAAGTGAAAATTTCCATGAAGACTTGGGAAATCCCAAGATAGATAATCCTATAGATCGGGCTTTGAAATAACATACAAACAGTATACAGGAACATATTTGGTTCAAAAAACAAAATATAGAGCTAGAGATAAAATCCCAAGCGGGGTGTTCAAGTCTCAACGCAATATTCCAATGATTCGATCAATATTAGTGTACACACTACCTTCACATGAATCAGGAAAGCACGTACTTCCTTCAGAATAGCGACTATTGAACATGTTCATTTGCATTACAAAATGCTATAGCTAAATATGCTATCGAATACAACTATTAAACGCAAAAAACTTCTTAAACCCCGGAAACTTAGACCAAATAATCTTAAGTGCGAGTCAGACTTGCAACACTGACGGTTGAAAACAAATGGGTCAAAGGAAAACAAATCTTTAAACAAAATTGGTCACCCATTAAATTTAAGACCGTAACAAACGGAGCTTAACCTCAATCTTTATTTTTAGTTGTAGTTATAGCGGCAATAGTAAATATAATAATATCGTCTGTGAAAATTTTAACTGTCTAGCTATCGCGGTTTATGAAGTACACCCTGGTGATAGAAGGACGGACAAATACAGTAAGTAATAGGTTAAAATTTTTACCATTTCAGTAAGAAACCCTAAAAAAGAACAAAGCGTATGCGGAACGTATCGTTTTGGCGGTACATTTGAAAGGCCAGTAACCTGTATTTTCAAAACTAACAAATACGAGTATTTCTCAAAATCTGTTATTTTAGCATGACAATAAAAAGAGCCGTCTTATCAATATGGATATCGCGTCGTGGACGTGGCTAAACACAATATTATAACTGAATTCTTAATCGATTTAAATGAGAATTTAAGTGGACTATGAATTCATGTGCCGAAGTACCAGGCAGGCGTAATTCCAAAAATACAGGCTGTAGTATATTGCTTAACGGAAGAATGAATTTTATGTTTTAGGTGCGCACTTCATTTTGCCATCGTGTAAAAGTCTTGAAACGGTAAAATGTGAATTAAAATGAACAATGCAAAGATTGATAACCCAGACAGAAAAAACTGTTACCACCACAAATGACTGGACCAATTTTATCAAATCAATCTAAGAAAACTCACACATAATTCCCCTTTAATACAAAACAAACTAAATTGAAATCGCTCAACCCGTCCGGGAGCTATGGTGCCGCAGACAGACAGATAGGCAAACAGAGTTGACATGTCAAACTTATAACTCTTTTTGCGTCTGGGGTTAACAAACGAAAATCCCGATAAATGCCTAATTTAAAAAAATACGACATTTTCCAAAATATAAATCGTTAGTTTCAACTAGTTCTTCTGACTATCTTGTTTATTGAACACCAAGATACATTATGCTAACATATTCACGCCGGCCGACGAAAGGGATGAGCAGAATATTAAGCTCTTACATTCTTGGCAGGGTGACGAACAGTTTCTTAGATTTGTATCTGGGATACCTTGTTTCCACATCTATCTAACGTTCTAAATACCTCTCAGCTTTGTATGATGGTCTAAATTAACTTTTTTCAATTGGAGTAGGTAATGGCCAAATTGCATGCCTAAAGAAGGTTAGTAACCTCTTTGCTTGGGTGTAAGTTGAGATTCAGCATCCTCTAATCAAATGTAATATGTACCTTAATTAACATGAACAGGTAACATCAGATCTAGCTGTGTTACTAATATTATCCCCCGGGCGATGCAAGCAAAGGTAGAATCAGGTGTAGGTACAAGTTGGTATCCGATAGTGAAGATCAGGAAGCAGAATTTAAGCCCAATTCTTACCTCGCGGAAAGTATACTCTTCTCTTAGTTGGGGACCTAGCAAAAAGAAAAACAATTGACAGTAACCATAGGCAAGCCATTTGGAAGCACTAAGGACCTTCAGGTATCCAAATAGGAAAAACAACGAAGGTCGGCGCGTTACTGTCAAAAACTTGATTTCAGTATAACATACTTCTCGTTTTAGTTTCAACACACAAGGCAAGGGCTAACTAATGTACTCTATTCATCCCCAATGAACAAAGGCAACACCTTGCCATAAAAACCCGGTGCTGATAATCCCGCCATAAACCTTACAACAACAGAGGCTAATGCAGTAACCTTGTATCCCTTAGTACCAACATAACGGCTCACTTCCTACTTCCTGTTTCTAACTTATGCTAATGTTGGCAGGCCCGAATTAGCCTTAATTGCTATTAAATTTATTTGCGTACGTGATTTTTATTTTAAGTTTTCTGGATTTAGTTGCTTTGAACGTCACGGTTTTTGTTTTATGATCGATTTATAGGGATACTAGCTTTTCGCCCGCGGCTTCGCCCGCTTCGAGGTCTTTTATATCGAGTTTTCTAGAGAACTCTTCAAAAGTCCAAGATAAAAACTATCCTATGTTCTTTCTCAAGGTCACCTCTGTCTCTGTGCCAAATTTCATTAAAATCAGTTCAGTGGTTTAGACGTAGGGATGGAAATTAGGCTGTCAATATTAAGGTTTAGGGTTTGATTACCACCCAAATTGGGTTTGATTTTATGTTTCCCATGACAAGATTAGATTTTATATAAAACACATTTGCATAATAACATGTCGCGATATGAATTCGCTTCACAGAAGTTCTTATTTTCAAATAAGCATGCTAAAACTTCTGGATACTTGGTACCATGGGTTCAAAATTCGGTTCAACCGACTTACGCTGTATATCTGGTACTAGGACATACTTTCATATAAAGGCAATGAAATAACCGATTAATATAACATTCTCATTTAATAAAATTGAAGTTATCCCCCACCAATCCACAGGGACTCGTGTCACAAAGTCGAATTAATTTCAAGTCCCCCCTCAATGAAGCACAAACAACATAATAAGGGCTTTGTTTGCTTCAAACGGCTTTTAGAACATGACAATTTAAAGCATGTATAGTTAAGCTGATAGGATTGTACAAACTGCGTTATTTACCTATTTCTTAACATCACTGGTTTCGGAAAAGATACTTGTATATACTAGATTACTAGAAAGACTATCTGAATCGTCCCAAGAACCTATAAATAACAAATTCGTATACCTATTTAGTATGTGTAGATAAAGAAAATTTAGCTATGCATTGTTCCTTTAGTATCTATATTTCTATTTCTGAAAGCGAGTGCTCTGTGTAAATTTAGGGATTATATCAACCTACATAAGGATCATATTCCTTGGAAGCACTAAAAAGTCCTTAGTTATAACGCTTTTTTCAAACACCAAACATGATGAATACAAGTCACAGTGAAGCCCCTCGCCCCTCCAACAGTCACAAAGCAATTAGTTCAATGTTTCATATATAAAGATAACAACAAACAAACAATAACGTGTTTCAAGGGTTTTTATACTGGAGGGCACTTTGTATCACTCAATACTTCGAGGATTACTCCGGAGGGACTATTCTGTTCACTGCAGTGAATTGTAAATATTTTGATACTTTTTTTTTGTTTTTTTGTATTAAAAATATAGCTCGGAGTTCCGTACTTCTAAGGTTTAAAAGAAACTCTATAACGTTATTGCCGCTGTCTGATTGTTCGTCTGTCAATGGGCTGTATCTCATGAAATGTGATAGCCGGTTAGTGGGATTTTTAATAGACGAAATTCTGACACCGCGAATAAACTCAAAATTGAGGTTAAGCGTCAATTATTTAAATCATAAATTTGATCAATGACCAATTTTCTTTGCAAATTTACTGTCTTCAGAATAGGCTAAACTTACGTGCTGTAGGAACCCTCCATGTCGGGAGTCTTGCTTGGTCTTGTAGTCACCTTTTCAAAGGTTCATTTTCTTCTTTTACTGATTATGTACAACAGAGTTTGTAGTTAACATTGAAAGCATGGACAGAGAAAATAAGTACTGACTTGATTGTAATAAGCATAATTAGAAAGTGAATACTTACATTGTAAAATATTTCAGTACCGGTAAAGCTACGATATTACGTAATAATAACTCATAAAAGCGATTGACAGCAAAAATTGAGAAGCTGCTAATCAATCATACATAACAATCATAAAACATTATATTGAGACGCATTATTATCATTTCGGTAACTAGTTCGTGTATAACACTAGTCTCCTGTTATTTTTGCTGTATATGAAATTCTACTGACACTATAATCTTTAATATTTCAAAAGGCCTCAACCAAACACAACATTCACAAAAATTAATAGAATATATAGCAATAACAATTATATCAGAATATGCCCTCAAAATGCACTCGTATGGCACGCGTCCGTCACAATCCTGAGTGACAGACAAACGGACAAAAACAACGGATATTGGTGACACGTGCTGTAATAATTTGTGCTCACCCCTTACATATTAGTGGGGTGAGGGCAACTGACATGGGAAACCAATAAAATATTTCTGACAGAAATTTATATCGCATTTAATTTAAATTGGAATTAGAAATAGAAATATAATTTACGATGGTAGCAGTTGTTTGATTAGATACAAAATTAATATACATTTCAGTCTATTTTCAGTTTTAGTGATGTTCTAGAATATTATCTATATTACGCTAATGCACGGATGAAAAGTTTAAATTTGATCCAAAATTAAGATCTACTGGAGCTCAGCTTTGGAGAAGCTTTGCTGTTTGTCGCTGCCATGCCATGTATCCTAAAGTATGTATTTCTGATGAATTACAAATTGTTTAATATACACATCGAAATAATTCGTGCCCTTCACTATAGATATCATAGACGGTTTCAGCCTCACTCCACAGAAGCTGGATTCCAAGCCATGGTAAGCCATCAAGTCGCTTTGGCTCTGGACTCAATATATATAATCTTTAGTACTTAATATATGGATACTGAATAGTTAGGGCTACTTAAAACACAACACGTAATGAATAACAATTTTAGAAGTTATTTTTATAATCCAAAAATCTTACTTAAACTTACAGTTGGTACCTATTCTTTTACACAAGTTACTCTAACGAACAAAAATTCTTACAATAAAAATAATCCTCAGGTAATTTCAAATATTGAAACCACGTTACACCAAGTCAATGCCATGTCACCAGTTCTGTACGAATAGAACTGCCATCTATTTCACACTGCCCTTTGATGTCACGTCATGATCTTGTTTTTTCCGTTACAAATCTCTCGGTGGAGGCGTAAGTAGGTGAAATTGCGTCGTTTTGGGGGCTGCAAGGGCTTTCAACATCCCCTGATGCTGTGTTATTGAAATAGGTATATTTAAGATGGGTTTTCCTTGTGTGAGGATAAGTTTAAGTGTGTTTTAAGGCAAAGTATGGTGTATTTCGTATTGGAAGGAAAAGAATTGATCGTCATAAGGTAAGGTAGAACTGGTAGGCAGATTTTGTTGAGCGAAAATGCTGGAGAATACCAAAATAAGTGAAAGAATACAAAAATAGTTTAAGCAAAAGTAGTCTATAAACTCATAAGTAAGGTAAGTCAATAGAGAGGAAGTCAGACGCTTTAAAAAAGATTTTTGTTTCGCTATGAAAGCTATACGAGAAAATACGAAATGAGAACCAATAGGGACTACACTCCGTGCCCTTAAAGTAAATCGTACAGGTTAAACGACAGGTTAAATACCAATGTTTCACTTAATGTATTTCATGAATCACCGTATTTTATACCTTCCTATAGAAAGTACAGTGAAACAGAAATATATTTCAAGTATAGTGATAAATAGTCTTTACAAAAGCAAAAGAATCCCGAAACATTTCTTACGAAGTAATTTAAAACATCTCACTAATGGAAGTTCTAAATTTGAACTACAATGGATGCGCACGAGTCACAATTGCGTTCTATTTCTGTGTGGCGTATGCGCAAGCGCATATCCGCCCGATTGTTTACGAGGGTAGCTAGCTAGGGTTGTGCGGTATCCAATATCGGATATCCGCAGATGGAACTATTGATGAATCGGATATTTTTTATACCTAATTTTAATAAAAACGGTCATATTATTTTGTTACACCGATAAGTATTGTAAATGCCGGTTTATGAGGAAAACACATCTTTATTATTTTTTATGACACTTTGAATGACAAATTAAAACGATGTTTGTTGACACAACGTTTTCTTTAGTTTATGATCTGGTTTGATCTATAAAACTAGATTTGATGAGCTTTATGGGCATAATTTAATTTAACGGCTTAACAGATGATAAGGATGTATTTTAAATCGGGACAAGCAGGCCTCGCCTATCCATCCTATCATACCTGCTGAAAATCAGGATGAACAAGGATATACAAAACCACCAGCAATTTAATTGGTAACGCAACGAAATTAATCAGAATGAGTAAATATTAAGAGCAGAAAATAAAAGGATGTCAATTTATAAAAGTTCATGTCAAGTTTTAGAATATTTAGGTTAAAAATGTCTCAAATCTCCATAAGTTAAATATTGGTCCATCTCCAAAATGCAACCTCAGAAGTGACTCCGTAGTCTCATGCATTTCTATAATAAATAACAAAAAAATCATTACGAACATCATTAGCCATATGTTAAGTATTTGCGCACGCGACGAGGGTGAGGCCTATTCACGACCTTGTAATAAGGGGTCCGCAGTGTCAGAGGGTTCCGTGCTGACCGAAACAATTTATTATAGCACACCTGAGGGACTGAGCTGACGTAATGAGTGGTTCTAGTTGTGGGAATGAAACAGCAATATTCAGTGTAGAGCGGCATCTTTTTTCCACAAAAGCAACTGTTAAAGTGTGAGTGGTAGTAGAAGGCCACCTGGGGTCTATAAATGTAGTATTGTAATTAGTTAAAATGATTAAAGGATCGGGTGTAAATTATAGGGGTATAGTCTCGTTTTGAAATGGCGATTATGGTTAGTGATTATCAAAGTTTGCGACAGATGGTAATGTGTTTGGAGGCGTTGAAGCTTTTTGTGTTTGGTGAAGGGTTTTTAAATTAATGGTTTCGGTTTGGTTTTTGAAGTAGTGACCTACATATAACTTGCAATTGTTATAGAAAACTATAAAGGATTGAAGAACTCTGCAATAATTTGTTAATGGGAATAGTATTAGAATTATAATAATTGAACTTTTATTCTTCTTAAGTTACCAGCACATTTGGCAGTTCATATTTTGCCCATAAAAGTAGGTTTTTGTTGAAAAGCTTAGATATTAACAAGCTAGATTTATGAGCTATGCCCTTCAAAACTGCGTCTCACTATCTAGGTTTTTCAAAGGACCTATACGTGACTAAATAAAATTCTCACGATAAAATTGCCTTTACAATATTTGGAAAATGTTCCAAAGAGGCTGGACGCTTCACTGAGCTACGTTCAACGGCACTTGACTATCAACTTCGAAAATACATACGAAAACCAATCTTAGCTGTTTACCAGAAAGTTGAGTTTTCCAATTTCCATGTGCATTTCCACTTCTGGATATCAGTTCGTTGGATTTAGAACAATGTGGGGTTACAGATAGAGTTCATTTTGTGATGTTCGATGTCCAAAGCTGCTCGGCGCTTTTAAAGGCCGTGGTTTAGACAGGATGAGGTTAATTTTGGATTTCTTGCGTTTATATAGAACTTGTTAGTGCAACGGTCAACTTTATATGTGTTAGTCTAAATTTGATGCTAGGTTAAAAGTCAGAAAATGTCTTCGGAAAAAATATTTTCCTTAAGTTATGTGTTTCCCAACCATTTGAAGAAAATTATGCTGTATTTCAATAGCTTTAATCAAAGTTTTTCCTTTTTTGTCTTCCATAGTGCTATTTTGTAATTCTACAATACAAATCCGATCCAGGGAGGAAAGGGAATCTTAAGTGAAGCCACGTAAAGACTAATTTCAAAACAAGCTGTAAAAAAACAACGTTTCTTGCAATAAGGAAGAGTCGTAATAAAAGGGACATAAAAGAAATATATAATCTTCATTTGTTCGTTAAGGTTCTTGTAAAGATAAGTCTTTAGGCAAGACTAACTGTACGTATACTGTACAGTTGTTCAAATACCAAATGCTATGCAGGTTCAAGTCAGGTCAGACACTACCCGCTTCCTCTCCCGAGGATAAGAGTGTCCTCCTCCCAATGTCAAAAATTCCTCCCCCCTTATAGGACAGATTAGGATAGGATACCAAGGTGTAATAGAGTGGAAACGAAAATATGAAGGGATTGTGTAAAAGATAAGGATATCAGAAGAACAGAGTGAGATGGACTCTTTCAACCGCAAGACATAAAGTATACATGCATGAAGATTGACTGGCACTAAGTAGTGTATATAGAAACTTCAAAGCAAAACCCTCTTCAAAATCGGAAATACCTAACAAGTCTTAATTTTACTCCCAAAAACTTTAATAAACAGTACACTGATACAGATTCCTGCTAAACTGACGGGAAAATTCCTATCCAAACACGCAAAACAGCTTCATAGCTACAAAGTAAATTTACAAACTGTGGAAAGACACGGGAACTTTAGCAGGCTAGCGGGTGAGTACAGTGCGCCAGTGTGAGAGTACAGTACTCGCACGCAGCACTTGCACACTCGAGTGTGTCGCTGAAAAGCCTGCGCAAAAAGGTTTATACGTCGTGCTGTTAGCGATGGATGTGGGTGATACGCGGCCGCGGGTTAAAGGAGGTACACGAAAAACTCGAAAGTGTTTAACACTTTCGATTTTTTCGTGTTGAAGTGTAACTTCTTTAACGTAAATTTACCGTCACCGTTTTTTTAGAAAGGTGTTTTCACTAGGGTATTATTTTAGTAAGTTTATGCCCAAAAGTAGGGTCTTATCTAAACATGAAACATTTTAAAAGCCCCAAATATAGTAGTAAGGTAGGTACCTTACTACTATATTTAACCCAATCAAAGGGTGTCTTGGTTTAAGTTAGTGCAAAAACATCAATAAGTAGGTAGTAATCAAAAAATATTTCATTTTGTATACGATTCTGCGTTCAACAAACATTTGTCTGAAATGTAAAAAACTATGAAATTTACTTTTTCAAAACATTAAACTTTTCAAGTTAAATCGCTCTTTCGCCCGCTCCGCTCGTCACCAACACCGACCTCCGCTGTAAGAGGCTAAAGCTTTGTTCCAAAAGGCTTGCCTTTGATGCTAGTTGGACATTGTTCTTTTGAGAATGTCACGTCACTAATCATATAGTGTTGTACCTTTGTTATAAGCTTGTCATTAATTAAACATTCTGTTCTGAAAATCTGGACGTTTGCTCTTTGAAATTTCAATGGGTAGGTATAACGAAGGTAGATGATTTAATTCTGCTGTTTATAAGCGTTAACAAATTGTGCGGTTTTTTAAGTTTATTGAAAGTATATTGAAGTGACAATTCCGAAATTTATTTTCTCATTAAGTACCTACTCGCATTTCAAAGAGCCAATGATGATGGTACACTTTACAAAAAAAAAGTGCAAATAACCAATCTCTTAACATCAAACCCAAGTCTTAGTGATTTTTTAAGTATTTAACCACAATAAAAATTCAAAACACGGAAAAACTGACCCGAAAACTGCCAAACAAAACCATGTTGCAATCTCAAATATTCCAAGCCTTACAACAGAAGTTACACAACTCAGAAATTAAAAAAAAAAACTCCACTCCACAGTCCGCGGGCTTTCGAGCAAAACAAAAATGGCCGTTAAACTTTTTTTTCTATGTTTTTGCCAACGACCTCTCGTTTCGTATATTATTCATAGCCCGTTTTTTACACCTTACGCCTTTTACCCGCATAAATGTGAATTATATCATTTTTACCGCTATTTTTCCGACGAAATATCCTAAAATCGGTATTCGCTTGTGAAAAAGTGACCTCAATATCCTTATGTTGCTTTTGTCTATTCTTTTTAGAAATGTGAAAGTGTAATATATGTTTGTAACGGGATTTAATATTGTTAGAATTGTCTTTGTTTGGGTATTGACGTATCGTATCGATATTTCTTTTTGGCAACACAATGCCTTCGTGGTTATCGTGTCCATTTATGTACCTACTTGCCTTGTACACGCCTTAGATATTTTTATATTTTTTAACTTTTCGTATTTTTGTCCTAAAGAACACTATACTCTGCCCGGCCTAAGTTGACCCTTTGAACAGGTTGACAAATTGTCTTTGAAGTGAAGGACAGAAACGAAAATCGTATTTGTTTCATTATGAAATCTTTCTATACGATGAACTTCTGCTTTTGTGTGATGTTTTTTTCTATCATCATATTTAGTGCTGAAAATCTCAAATCTCAAATTCTTTATTTAAAATATTGAGGCCTTACTTTAAAAAAAATTATAAAAAATGTAGTGGTTTCAAAAATAATTATCGTAAACATGATGTGGGGCGCTTTTTACACTCATAATAAAACCAATAGACTTGAGTGTACACTCACAGAAACAAAAAACACTACTCAAATAATGTTTTTATTTTTAAACCGAGTTTGAAACACGTGGCCCTAACAAAAACGCGCCAACTCACAATTTGTGCAATGATTGTACTAAAACTAAATGCGTGCCATGTGGTCATTCCCGGTCATGCCTTCGCGGGTCCGCTAACTTCATTCTGATCTCCCCGTCCCTTTCCTACAAATAGTCTTCCATTCAAATTTTATCTGTGCTTTCTCTCCCTCTCGCGCCGCCGTCAGTTCGCGTCGAAGCGTTGAGCGTGGTGGGTGTCCGTCTCGCTGTCGGAGTTCGTGACAACTTTCGTAAAAAATACTTTTTTTGAAAGTACTTCGGAGTTTGTGCGAGTGTCAAAACGGTTTTTGTGTTGAGTGAATTGAATATTTGTGAAAAAAATAATTTGTTTGTGTGCATATTTTGGAATGTTGCAAAGATCTCAGGTAGTGCGGTTTCTGAACGCGAAGTGAACGGATTTCTGTACGGTTAGTATTATTTTTCTCTTATCAATCCATTGTCAGAGTGCCATTTTTATGTGGTTGGTTAAGTTTTTTCGATAAAACGCACTGTTTATCGTTATCAGAGCGAATTTGTTGATATGGTTGGGTGGAGTTTATCTGTACAACTAACTTTGTGCAAATAGGTGCAAATAATTCAAAATTACCTGACGACCCGCATTGTTTCAAGCGAAATAATTCAAGGTTTGTCGACTTGTAATTTCACACAATTGTGTAAATAGTAACTTGATTCGAGTTTATTACTAAACTGAGCGCTAGGTGGATTGTTACAACTTTCAAGGTTGTTGTAGAAAAAGCCTGAATGTTGTCGGTTCATGCAAAAAGTACCGTGCATACTACAACACGATGTTACACGTCAAGTGTAATTGGCTGGAATAATATTTAAAACATAACGATACGTAGGTATTTAATGATATTTATTTAACCTTAGAAGGCAGGCTGTATATAATATGTGTAACACATTATGAATACTTGAGTAGGTATCGACGCGTTAGTTGTAATAGTTATAATTATATTTGATGCGTATTTAACTCGTGACTATATCGGTTGCCAGTTGAGGTGAATACGATTACCAATCAAAGCAACAATTTTGATTTGATTTGATTGTTAAGTGTCGTAATGATATAAATACTATCTACCTAGCTATATACTGAATAATACGAATAATGCCTTTTTCATGTCTTCTTCAATGCTTTCGGTATATTTTGGCATTTTACCTATACCTTTCGTAAGAAAAATATACAGTTATGAAGGTTGAAAGTCGTTTGTAAACTGTTATTATTATCACTAATAACGTAGCAACATGCATGATCATCTAAATGCACAACACACTGCTTATCTGTTAGTTTTCATATAATTAAAGAGATTATTACGTGTAAGCCTTGTCTATGGTTCAAGATAGGCACGTATGGACAGATAATGAACATTGCACTACATAATTACAAAGCCTAGGTAGGTATTATACTCACCCACTGCTACTAATGATTTTATTATGAAAGTAAATCTGTTTGTCTCGCTTTCACGGCTACACCGATCAACTTACATTTATAAAATTTTGTTTACGTTCATAACTTTAACCCCGAGAATCGACAGGCTAGTTTTTTACCGCGATATACAGCTAAAAATGGCGGACAGCAGCTACTATCCTATTCCATTAGAAAGTCTCTTCAAATAACTAACCATTTATTCTCTTGAGCTAAACTTCAATAAACAGCGTCGAATGCAGTCTCGAACTCAGCTGAAGTTTTTGGCAATACAGCATTCGACACTAAAAGTGCTATAGTCAGCTTTTATTCCGGTTCAAAACAAGGAGCCATCAATAGAATGCCAACACTGAAAACCGAATCTAACGTCTAATCCGTTGCTTATTTAGTCATGTAATGCAGTCAAAGGAGTCGGTAAAACAGACGTGTTCTTAAAAAAATGTTGCATTTTTTTTTAAGAACATCTCTTGTTGATATAAAGGCAAAGGCATATGACTATAAAGCTTCTGTGAACACTAGATTGTTATTTTGTTATTGATAAGCTACAAAACCCTCAAGTTAATATTGATTAAAGAAGGTGTCATCTTGAGTTAAATATTAAGCACTATGTAACAAGATTTCGCTAAGTCACCATTACGGCGTAGTCTGAAACACGCACAGATTCAATTAATTTCGCCAAGTCTAGCTGAAATATACCATAATCCTTATATTATACGTAATTTAATACGTATAAAACATGAACAGGCTTCGTAATTAGTTTTCTTGTTCATACCGGTTACTGTCAAACAATTGTTTTATAGCCTTCGTCAGAGATGGGTCGAGTTTGACTAGCGTTTTGTGACGGGACTTTGGAAAGGTTTATTTAGTTTTACACCTGTAAATTAAATTGTCTTCAACGTAATATCAAGCAAATGAATAAAAGAAAATATACTTTTGTAAATAATGTCAATGGCCAACACTAAACGCAAAGAGGCAGATTTTGTTTTTTAAACTGAGGTTATTCTTTCCGGAGAATATATACCTGAGTATGTGTTGAGTCGTGTTAAATTATAGATCTAATTTGAAATATGTGTAGTATGTGAATGTACTACTAATATCATAAATAAATACTTGAACACAATCATCATCATCATCTCAGCCTATCGAAGTACACTGCTGAACGTAGGCCTCCCCCAAAAAGCCACAATCATCCCGGTCCTGGGCAGCCCGTATCCATCCGCTGCCAGCCACCTTCTTCAAATCATCGGTCCATCACACAATACTTAAAAAAATCTTCAGTTGTAACTTCATAGCCTTCTTACTACACTCACTTTACATCTGCTTGTGTCATCGAATCCCCTTAATAATACGAATAGCGTACTTAAAGGTGTTAATATCATGTACCTTGGAGATTATATTGTGTTACACGCAGTTCTGCGGTCGAAACTACAATAAATATGTATTGGAATAGTAACTAATACGCTTTTATTGGTTATGTTACAAATAGTATCTACCTTTGAGAAATATGATCATTGCTTACGTCACGTCTAATAATATACCCTTTAAGCTTGCTATTGACACCTCTTTATTAAAAAAATCTGTCAAGTTAGAGTCGGACTCACGGTACTGTAAAATAGCAACGTGATCAGAAATAAGAAAATGTTTGCAAAGTTTGCATTTTTATATTGACCTGTAATTCGACATTCTTTTACCCTTTATCATTTCTAGTCGGTATGTTAATTAAGTAGTAAGTTATACTCGTTTGAAAAAGTGAATCATCATACCATCTAAGTTTATGTAAAACTAGCATGGAATCTCAAACAGGAATTCATGTTTTACTAGCTGTTGCTCGCGAGATCGCCTGCCACAAGTCGAAAATGATAAAAACCGTCCTATGTGTTAATCCTGGTTTAAAACTATCTATTTACCGAGTTTCGTTTAAATCCGTTCAGTAGTTTTTGCGTGAAAGAGGAACAAACATCCATACTTACGAACTTTCCCTTTTATAATATTAGTAGGACTATAACTACTATAAGTAGGAAATATGGGTAACATTCTAAGTTCCAAGTATTTTTTTCTAAACAATAACAGTTCTTTGTAACAAGTCAGGTAAGCGTTCGGAGAAATTGGGCTCTGATCATATTTCAAAGGGCGTGCATTGTTGGTATTGTTTTACCTTCAGAAACTATTGTTAAGGTTTTTATTAGGAATATTAAATAACATTTTTGTATTTCCCATAAAAATCTGCATTTTAGTTCCCACGTATTTCGTACTGTTGGTTACTGGTGTATTTATTTATAGCGCCATGATGGAATGGCGTTTCAATATTTGTGTATCAGTATTTCCATTTTAAAAATTGGTATTTAGTCAATAATTTCTAATTACATATAATGATGTGTCGAAATATTAATTCCCTTACCAAAAAATTACGATACAACCTAAAATCTCCTTTAACAAAATTTCTCACAACTTTTCTAATATTCCACAAGTTTCTGAGTTACAATGCCTTCATACTCACCTGAATGAAATCCATGGAACATTTCTTTCATATTAAACTTATTTCGTATTTTATGTGACTATAACTTTTTATTCTGAATTTCTTATGTAACTTTGGCTAAGGTAACGTGTTAGGAAATGAAAATAAATTACCTTGTGTCGCTTGCTATGAACGTGTGACATAAAACGTGTAACTGTTGATAAGAAATTGCTCGTGAATTCATAATTGTATTTGACTTTACGATTTTCGTTTTGTTTTTAATCCATTTTGTTACAGTAATGGCGGTAATTCATATTAATTACAATGTTTCGTGCCGATTTGTTGACATAAACTGTTTTTTAAGTGTCACGCGTGCGAGGCAAACAAATTGTTTCATTCATCCAGACTCTTGTAGAAAACATTTAAAATGTGCTGGTTTTTGTTAAAATTATTAATATTAATTATATTTATAAAATTATTGTAAAAAGCTTTATTTGACCTCCAAAATCTGCGTCGCAATCCGTGTTGATATCGACGTTGATGACAAGAAAAAAATAAAAGACTTTTTATAATTATTTTGTTGTCTTATCGATGTTATGGCTAAACAAATCGAGAGGCAATAATATTTATTTTGGTTTTTTCCAAGTAGAAAGCAAAAAGTAAAATGTGTGTATATGGCAATTTCTTCCTCGGATATCCTAGATAAGGCATGATGCAATTTCATAATAAAAGTGTTCGCTATTTAAATCTGCCCGCCATTGTTTGAATAACAAAATGGCGCTACACGAGTTTCTTATCGCTTAAGCGACGATTAAAAGAAAAAAGAAAAAAACAATGTGATTCGGAGTTCGTTGCCCTACGTCTACAGATGTATTTTGTGCGATTATATGTAACAAACGCATTTGCATAAAAGGGTTGTACTAATAAACTGTCTACTTAAAAGCTTAAGAATTGCAGACCAAATGAAAAAAATTCTCAACTAGTACGGTTACGTAAAAGTCTTTTATTTTATAAAATTTTAGGACACGGATAAAAATTTTGCTGTGCAATATTCAATATCACAGAATCCATGTTTTACGAAAAAAAAAACACATTTTCAGCATCCCATTAACTCAAGCACTTGTCAAGCCATTTTAATCAGCGTTGCAATCTCCAATCGCTAATACACATCCATACATAATGTATGGCGCGATATTGTATGGGTTTGATGACGTCATACATACACGAAGGTCATACAATTGAACGGTCGAATAAAGGTCGGCCTTAGCCCTTCAAATAACAAATGGTACCATAACAATGTATTACAAATTTCATAGGGAATTGAAAATTTTGCACAGGAAATTGATTTTCGGGTTCGGATATTTAATGTTTCGGTTTTATGGTGAAGTTTAACATAATGTTGGTGCCTATTACGGTAGCATAATGTAATATGTGGTGTATGATTAACATTTATAAAAAAAATATACGCGATAGAAGAAAAGGATCAAAGAATTATGTATACTATACTTCTAGTGAAGTTCAGTTACTTCTTGGTTGGATTAAGTAAGAGTATGATTTTCTTGATTTGGGAACGGGGAAGAATTCCGTTAGTTTACGGGGAAGACCGGCACACTCCTTCGCCGTCCCCAGGGTGAAAGAAGTCTATGAGGATTGCCAACGGGAAAAATTAAAGGAGTATGATTTTTTTACTTTAAGGGGCTCGGAGAAATTCATTTTTATTATGAGTATGAAGCAAAAAATGACGGATTTCATCACCACATTCTCTTACCAGCACATTGGTTTAAGTATTCATTAATTATTACACGAATATTTTTAGACATAACGACATTTCAAATCCAAGTTCATGGTACAAATAGTACTCTTAACATTTAATTAAATCGTCTAAGTTCTACGTAACGTTGAGTTATTAATAAAGTTAGCAAGTTTATCTGTCGCCTAGATTCACCAGATATCTAAATTAGTTCATATTTCACTTGTTTATCTTTAGATTCCATCTTAGATAATGAGTTATACGTACAAGACTAGTTATTCAAAACTAAAGACGATTATAACTTAATAGTTTAATGGTAATTAAGTAAATTATTTGACGAAATACTTCAAAAGCCTCGAGAGGATTCTTCACAGTCGTCAAGAGACAAAAACCAGTCAATGGATCGTATGGAGATGTTAAATACAAACCGGTTTTAGCGGAAGATGCAAAAACTTATGTCTAATTGGAAGTAAGACATTCAACGCGTTTATTGAAGACTTTTTTGTTAGTAATTAATACATGATTTTTATGTGTCTGATCTTGAATGCGCTATTGCAGAGAATACTTGCAGCAATAAACTTGAAAAATAAAGGAGTATAGACTTAAACTGAAATAGAAGTAGTCATAATAGCCTTGCAGTTCTATCATCAGATTATGCACAAGAAGTCAAAACGAATGCAGGGTGTTCAAAACCAATGTTAGTTTTTAAAAGTAAAATGTTTTTTTTAATTATTCTCGATCACCAGCCACGATTGATAAACTTCAAAGGAAATTTTGTTTGTAAGTTATCTGGATAAATACATTGGAATCTGGAAACGCCAACACGCAATGTCCCACGTTTTGGGTCTCCTAAGGATCGAAGCCGCGACACGTCGCTCACTGTGGGTTTGGCGTGGTGACTAAACGACTCTGCTATACGTGTAGACAAAATGGCCGTTCAGTTGTTTTAATCTGGGATTGAGTCACGTGATTTGTCAAAAGGAATTGTCATTTCTATACGTTTTAATTCGTAGGTGAGCGAGCGAAATAGAACAATGCAAAATAGAATTATATTGTTTGACTTGCAGATTAATTATGTGCTAAGTAAACATTACTCAGAATTATAGTTATGTTGTACAGTTTATAATTACAATGCTAACCTTCAATATTTACCGGGAAGTTAAGATATTAACTGGCTTAAGTAGCAGGAATTATTTAGACATTTTATTCTTTCCCTGACGTAAAGATATTTTGAGTCTCAGCATCTAATATTTGGAGAGATTTTTGAGGGGAATCATAAATATAAAATTTTAATATTTTTATGAGCTTTTTTTCAAACTTATACAGTATTGAATTTAATTGCCGTTTCGGCTGTCATACCTAACCACATGCAAATGACACTTTTTTTCTTGAAATATTTGTAAACTTTGATATTAGACGAGAATATCACGAACATATTGATGTATTAACATAAGTTCTTTATATCAATATAATATATCTACTTTTCTTTCAAATGGCATAGGTTGTGTATTACTATTTCCTCTTATCAAAAATTAAACATCACATATTATTATCCTATCCTATAGTTTCTACACCTCTCTCCCTCATTAATTTTTTACAGGTCTCGATATAAACCATTAATTATAATTATGAACACCTAACTGATACATTGAGAGAGTAATTTTCATTCACAATGGACTGCTAATAATGACTGAGCGTAATTGCTATAGTCCAAACCGGATGTCTAGTATGTATGATATAACATAATGTTATAAAGTTTTCAAATAATAGATGTTATTGGGTACAACACTATTATAGTTAAAAACTAGTCTAGCTTGCCCGTACAATGACTATACTATAAAAAAACAGGGATATTTGTATTGTCATTTGTTTTACAATTCAAAAACACCTAGTTTGTTCTCTGTTAAAAAAAAACCACTTTAGTACATTTCGAAACACAGATTATATTCAATTTTTGGGATGTCAAAAAAAAAGTTGCAACCTATAGACAGTACTAAATATCGCCTATCCTTCAAGTCTGCTAAATGCTTTAGTCATAGATAACGTCGTCTAGTTGTGGAGAAGAAATCTCGCAACGAACTCCATAGAAAATTTAATTGTAAAATCATCTTCCATCATCCAAAACTACGTGTCTACTAAATATTACCAAACCCTGCCCAAACATTAGCCAAACAAAATTATTATTACAAGTCCTATTAGGAACAAACGATTAAATCCTTCATAATACATATTACCCGGAATCGTAAAGCTTAATACAAAGCACACAAGTTTAACAATCTCTTGATTTCCATAATCATTGAATCCACAGAGCAAGTAATAAATTAGACAAGTCATAAGTTGTCTAATAGAGGGTTACGTCAACTGCCAACACCGTTTGACACTATTGTGAGAGAGAGATGGCGCTCTACGCCGTCTATTGCTCTCTCGCTTGCACAATTTCTGCAGCTTTACTTAAAGATCTAGAGGTAGGCTGCATTTGTATGTTACCTGTCTTTGTTTGACTTTTGTATGGCAACGGTTGAGATTATGACATAATTGTCGTGTTAATTTAACGTGTTTAAATGTTTTGTCGAGGTTATAGAAAAGAGGATTTTAATGCTATTATTAAACACATTTTGTTTGACTCATGAACCAAGTGTCTCAGCTCGGTTTCTCACAAATAAATCCAGCTACCTAATCAACAGTTAAATTTAAATCTGTATCAAACTGTCTGAACCAATTACAATATCTCAGTTCCGTAAAGTTAAGTCTAGCCTTCAGTGACAGACGAGATAACGGTTTGATAGAACATTTTAATAATGTCCTAGTTGACCTTGTCAGACGACTAGATCTAAACTATCTGCAGTCTGTTTTGATACAATCTTAAGTATTGTCGAGAATATAATCTTGTTTAGCTTGAGAAAAGTAGGCTTAAAGTTCAGATGATCTTTCGTCGCATTTGGCTTCCGAACCCAAAACTTAATGGTAAGTGACGTCACACGAGATTTTAAATCACTTTACCCCCTAAAGCTTTTGATAACAAGATAAAAGAAAAAATACGATTCCAATATTTTTTGGAAATCTAACTGACTTTTTTGTCAAAAAAAACCTATTATTATGAGCTGGTGAAAAACAGCAGGTTCAAAGTATACTTTACCAAGTCCCCTCAAAATTACCAAAACATTTTGCATTCCCATCTTATCTAGCTAATCTCCCCACAGTACGGCAGTACTTCTCAGTAAGGATCAAGATAACTATCTAGTTATTCAAATAAAGACTAATACTATATTACACTACTCATTACCATAGTATAATGGAATGGATGCGAAAGGGGCGAGACTTGCAAATCTTAGGATGTAAAGTAAAAACTGGCTTCAGAGGGAAAATACTGCTGTGACGGTCCCATTAGTGGAGGATTCTGCTTAAGGTCTGTTTATTTCCTCTATGGTGCTTATTTTTTCTTCATAAGGAAGGCTCTAAAAGTCCATTGGTATGTTTTATATATTTTTAAGTTTTCTCAAAATCTGTAATATTCTACAAAAGGTCAAAAAAAATGTTTGTGAACAATAATGATACAAAGCGGTTTAAATTACAAGTTGCTACACTTAATAATCTACCGAGAAATGTTAAACAAACCTGGTAAAAATAACAGGATCACCATTCTCTGCAGAAAAATGAACATCTTAATACACAACATCCTTTTTCACCGAACATTTCTAAAACCAACAATGCCACCATATTCAAAACCTCCCCACAAACTCGAATAACATCAAAACGATCTAAAAACTATAATTAACTCGATAATTATAAGAAACGAAACGGCAATGTGACACCAAAATTGTCCCTCACGCTTCTGCTAATGGCTGTACACAAAAACTTAAACTACCCTCCAATGTAAAACTAACTTTATCTCTTCTACAATAAAGTGTAAAATAACAACATCCTATAAATCTTCACGAGTATGCTAACCTTTTTGAATATGTACTTTATGCTTTGGGGATACAGTCGAAAATTCAATGTAGATGTAAAATTCTCATGGGAAAAATATCGGTGTTTCCCTTATCTTGGTGTTGAATATTTGTTTGAGTAAATAAAACATTGCTTAGCATGTTTGATCATGTGTTCAGAATGTGAGACGCTTTGATATTTTGATGTATTGACTACCTACACGCGGTGGTTTTGTTTTAGATGTTTTCTACTGGTAGAAATTACAAAGATATTTCGTTTCACGTTTGTTTACTTCGCAATTTAGGTTTCCTTTTACCTCACCATACCTGAGGTATTTATTAGCTAGCTTATTATTCGAACCAGATTTATTTAGATTACTTGTTATAAATAGTTATAATCTGTAATTTCCTCATCGTAAAAAAAACCCTGACTTGACTTTGATTTTGGACATGTTAAAAAAAAAACAAAGTATCTAAAAAAAGTTTCCGCCCCAAAACAAACCTCTTCAATACAACACCTGCTTCTAAGATTCGAAATTCAAAACAAAAAACCGTTAAGTATGTTTCCTCGGAATATTTAAATTCCGAGCAAGGTGTAACGTCTTGTCCTATACCAACAGCGAGCGACCTTGGATACTGACTGTACCTGCCTACCTAGCCTGTTTGAACTACCAACAGGTGGCACTGTGCAAATTACGACAGACGTACAGTAAATATGAATTTCGAATGTTTTATTTAACGGTAATTTTTAATGCGCTTTCGTGGAATATATTCGTACTTAGAACGTTGTTCTTGATTATCTTTGTTAAGTGTTTTCTTAAATTGGAATAAGTTATTTCTTCATTTGAAACAAAAAGCAAACATTAAATCTCATAGAACACTGAACGGGTGATTTTTTTTCATTTCCCGTCATAAATTTTTATCGATAAATAAAATCGTACAAAACAAAAACTTCATCAGTAATTTATTGTCAGTACACTTGACGTCTACATATGAACGATTACGTCAATATAAATCACACTTAACCGTACAGAAAAAAAAACACGAAATATTGAAACGTGCCATTTAATTGGCAAGTCGACATAAATTCACTTTCACATTACTTCACGTTACTCAGTCGTATCTTTAATTGTTGCAGAAAAACTGAAAGTAAGAAGATTGAGGCATTTTTTTTAAAAAAACCTCGCTTCAAGATTAATCGGTATTGCAAAGTAACCTCTAATTACTTAATAAATAAGTTTATTACATGCAACAATTGTCAAATCTTTTCTACACAATCGATAATCTATTTCTTAAAAATCGGTGCTTAATTATTTCTAAGGGTAATTAGTATATTGAGTCTAAGTAATAAGAAACTTAAAACGCACGGAACTGGCATTTATTTTTAACAAATGTCTGGCATGCTTTAAGTGTAACTGTTTGAAGTTGGCAAAAAAAAGAGAAAAAAATTTTCCCAGCTGTGGGACCGATTTCGCTTTATAACACAATTTTTTTTTTTATTCTATTTTAAAATTCCTATTTGATATAGGTATCTCATATAAAAAGACTGAATTAAAAACAAATCTTCTTTGTCAGTTACAAAAATACCCGACTAAACAATAGACTTTTAAAGCATTTATAATTCAAGTTTCGCGACGTATTTATTCAAGGCTTCATCAAAAATTTCTTAGAAGGTCTAAAACCAGGAAAAACAATAAAATGATCTCTTTTAGGCTTCGCGTAAGGACATTACCTCTCATGACGTCATATTCGCCATATTGTTTTGTCATTTTTTAATTTACATTTATTATGTATCCGCTAGTATCCGGTATGTCATATTTGATACTGTTGTTATTTAAAATGAACTGTTTTCTGTCATACATTCTAATAAGTAAGTTATTTTGCAAACTAGAATATACTCCTAAATAGAATACATTTTTAGAGTTCCGCATCCAAAGGGTAAAATCAAACCTTATGTCTCTAGCTGTCACTATCTGTCCGTCCGTCTGTCACTAGGCTGTAACTGATGACGGTACGGTAATTTTAATGGTGACTATTTTTTGCATATTTGAATGTCCATAGCCTATTTCTCCGGAACCCTCAGATTCGCGCGTGCGACTCGTTCGTGACCATTTCATATCTGGCGATTGAAAAGACTAAGACTCGTGTAACTTGCATCACGCTGTATAATACATACATACCTACTCACTAATTAAACTGCAGGCATGCACGATATTAATCAAATTTATGTGTTTATGGACCCTTGGGGTAAGATGGACGGTTCAGATTGAAGGGTCAAAGGTTCTCGTCTGATAAGGTAAGAATAGCAGCAGCATTTAGCTCGAAGGTGTACACAATGTGTAAATCAAAATGATGTTAGAAAATTATTGTATTTATACTTTTAAAACTAATAAATTTTCATTTTATACCCTAAAACCCACCAAAACGTATACTTAGTTCTTCTATGCGACTATAAATTATTAGTTACGAACTTTGTGTTAATTAACAAACAATGTTTTTTCTGGGTCATCGAATAATTTCCTTTGAATACTCTCAAAGCGTCGAGATTACTTACAGACAAGAAAATTGTAGTTTGCACTCAAATCAAAACAAATCAAATAGTTTATATAATATTTCAATGCCGTTTTCCACGTAACATTTAGACTCTAATTGCGCGGGTTCAAAAAATCATTTCAATGGAGAAGAACCGACAAGACATTCCATAAGTTACTCTTTTATAAATAAAATATTACACACTAATTACTGACAACGAGAACATTAAGGAAATAAGTCAGTAATGATTCGCTTTAAATTAGAAGTCGATAACTCAATAAATCATTAACATTCACGCTATCTAAAAAAAAGCCGAAGCATTCTGCCACAAACAAAACAATTACGTACCAGTGTATAAAAAATGGCGACGGCAGGTGTCTTGGTGAGTACATGCAAAAAACTTTACACCTGGTGAAAACCGGTCCCGGGGCAATCTGTGTCCGACTGAACATGAAGTTAACTATTCGGTATTCAGTTACGTTGTAGGTTTTCTAATAGGGCCTTATATATATGTGATAGGTGAGTGTGTGTAAGGGGTGTTAGGCTACCGTGTCTAAAATTTGGGAGAGTTTTGTGATTCAGGTGTTAGGTAAAAATGTCAAAAAGTTAACCCAAATAATGATACTATATTATCTGGCTTTGATGTGTTTCTATCTATCTACGTAGGAACAGACATAAGCGTTTTTCTTCATAAAATCAGCGAAAATCGTGAATAAATTCTATTTAATTATTCAAAAGTCTCGTTTGAACTAAACATTGTTTAGCTTTTTGAATACCGTTCAAGTAACAGTACGCTTATATAACTTGAATAGCATTCAAGTCTGTGCCAAATATAGATCAATACTATACACACAGGTAGAGCCAATACCAACAATTTATCATCGCCATCAATTAGTCCAGCAAATACATGTTTACGTGTCGAACGCTACCCAGAAACCGAACCCGGGACATTTATCTCACTTAGCAACTAGAAACCACATCTAGACCCATCAATCATCAGGCACACAGCATTATTTGTCATTACTTATGAGAATTGTAATTAATGTGGTAATACGGTCTGAGATATGCTATGCTTTAAATTACAGAAGGTAGAAGTAGAAAGTTAATATAAATTTTGAATGGACGGATAGCCGAGTGGTTTAAGTCAACATGCCAAACCCACAGTGAGCGTCATGTCGCGGGTTCGATCCTGCAGCACAAGCATTTGTGTGATCCATGGATGCTCGTTCTAAGTCTGGGTATCTTTGTGATTTGTATTTTTGTGAAACCCCCGCGACACAATCATTAAATTCCTTACTGCGGGAGTCGCTTTTTAAAATAAATAAAGCAGCACTTCTGCTTATTGCTTAGGCTTTCTATTTGGAAGATGTATGGCTTGATAATGGCATCGGCCTGAATGTGTCGATTGATCTCTAGAAAACTGCACTGCAATGGATTGGCTATGACTAAGCTCAGATTATCCGAGTTGCTATGCGAGTAGGATAAGTTTTACATACATTTCTTCGACTAGTGTATAGCCGAGATAATCGTATCTCTTGGGCACGGCTAGCATTCTTAAGGAGATTCACATAGTTGTAAATACCACGATTTGAAATTAAAAAGATAATAATGTCATCCTATATTTCTCCGTCAGAATTATCATTAACAGTTAACTTGACATCATTACTTATTCAATCTGTAGTTGTCAAGTAGTACTCAATAGATTTTATAAGACCAAGATGATCTTTCGTCATTCTTTGTTAGCTACTGGTGCTGACTTGTTGCTACGACCGTCCTTTGTCTTAACATTGTCCGCATCTTTCAATCCTAACTTGTGAGTAGCTCTGTGTCTGTACCATGAGATCTTCAAATAGAAGCACTGCCAGTGTGGAAGAGGAACACCGTTCTACATTGCATAGTGGCATCTCGCTTCAACAGCTGCAAGTTTTTCTTTACGAGTTTAGGTGACCATGAAGTCTAAAGTTCCCAGTCACATTTAATATTATGGTTTTATTAATGCTTACGTGATACAAACTATTACTTCAACACAAGATGATCCGGTTTATCAAGTTTTTGCGCCTTCGAGCCTCGATTAGTTCGTTGCAATGCTAATGGCAAGTGTAAATCAAGTTATTTTTGCCTTTTTTGTTGTTATACGTAACTGTTATAAATTGACGTCTATTAGTCTCAGAAAGAAATATGAGTAAGAAATCAGGAATCGGAGGAGGACTGTTTGCAATAACACTCGTACATTTATAGTGAAGTTCGGTTATGCTCATGTCAGAAGAAATCCTTAGACCATAATTACATATTCTGGGCAACCATGCTTCGAAATCCTAAGAATTTTGCCTCTTTGGGGACAACATACACTAGCGTATAGAGAGGTTTATCTGGTTTGTCTCAGGCACAAGTTCTTGGATCCTAAATTCGTAGGGAACCAGAGACAACCTTACTTAAGAAAAGGTTTTCCCTAAATGGATTCAGGCCTCGTATTTTTGTATTAAACTAAAACCTTCTCCGTAACGATTTCTCTAAATCAATTGAATGCCCTCTGGGGAATTCCCCCTTTCTGTATTTACGACCGGGACAAGGCAACAATAAGTTCAAATCTGTCCTACTAATCTGCCGAAGTATAGCCGTAAATCTGTTGGAGGTATTTCTGCTTAATCCCATGGCAACGGTGTTTAATAACACCGCTAAAGCCCTATGTAACCTTCTGGTATTACATTTCGCTATGGCCGAAAGTGGTTTCCTATCGACATGTGGACAAATGTGATATGATATGATACTTTAGGGACTGGGATCTTCTGACAGGTCAAAACAGTCCGGCCAAATGGGGATTACGTTCAAATAGGTTAAAAAAATATATGCAAATGAAAAACCAAACTATGATTTTTATTATGTTTGGAAATACTTATCTATAGGTACCACCTGTGAATATTTCAACTATCTAGCTATCGCTTTTCAAAAGCATTATGAGATACAGCCTCTGATTACAGAGAGCGGAGCCGAAGTAAAAGGGTTAAATTTTTTTTTGGCAAAGAACACTAAAAAGCCATATATTCTGCCTACCTAAATACATGAGCCGTGTATTTAATACCTACAAAGTGCATTATCACGATTCGTTCAAGAGAGAGTGCACAAAAACTAACGCTTTCATTATAAATTAATTAAGGTCAAAGTAATCACGATGAATTCATTCTATAAGCTGCTGTTTGGCCACCTGTATAGACACATTAAGATCATGGACAAAATGGAATGTCAAACTTATTTATTAGTTTTTTTTTGCATCCATAAATTATAAGCATAACTAATAAAGGATAACCAGATACCTAGAAGTAGACACGCACAACGAAACAATAGTGATACGATAATTAGTTAAATGAAAACTAACCTACGTTTAAAAGAATAACATCTGACCTCATTACTTTGTAAGATACCATTAATAATAAAACACCTTCTGACCTGCTTACCCCACATAACCTTTAACGTCTATCATCCCCACGTTTACAGCCTTACTGAGACAAAACATAATAAAAAATAACTTCAGAATTATAGTAGCCATCTTTCGAGCAAAACAAGTTAGGCGCCTCACTTAAAATGATTATAACATTAAAATATAACGCTTAGCTTCTTGGTACTTGGCAAATAGCTGAAACAATATCTAGAAATTTTCGTGTTTGAAAAGTTTTTGTTTGCCTCGTAATCTTCAGAACTGCTTTTGCGTTTTGGATCATCGTCTCGTTTAGAGATTGCTAAAGTTTTAGAGTTATGTAAACGTTCTATTGAATGTTTTTCTTTGTTTCCTCTTGTCGTGCAGGGAGGACTTCTTTTTTTGTTTTGTTTATGATAAAATTAGACTAATACTATAAATGCGAAAGTGTGTGACTGTTTGTTAGCACTTCACGAATTTTCTTAAATGAATTTCGATGAAATTTTGTATGAAGGTAGCTGACACCTCGGCTGTTTTTATCCGCCTTCTTAAACGGAGGATAATGTTTTTTTACCTGTAACCATGATCGCGAGCAAAAGCAACTTAATTGTAAAATCAAGTACATTAAGTACTAAAATTAATTAGTTTCCCCGTGTTAACCTTTCTCCATTTTGTTCTAGTAGGTAATTGATTTCAGTCGGTTTTCCATTACATACTAATTGATTTCGTAAAGTCTACATAATACGCTGTAATTTCTTAATCATTTAAGCCAAGGCTGCCTTTGAAATTGTAAATTGGTTTGGAATAGGTTAATGTGTAGAGTCGTTCGGATAACTTGGGCTAAGCTTACAGTAGATATAGGTACATCTATAGATAGTATATGTACAAGATTATACAAGGATTATCCCTTGTTAAGGTCATTAGGAGTAAACTTTAGGTCCTGGAACACTTACAAAATAAAACTGGACAAGTGTCCGTCATACTCGCAATAGAGAGGGTTACGTCAAATAGGTTAAAAATGAAAAAATGGACTGGGTGACAAAACATGTGGTAGTACCGAAAAATATAGATAAATCCTCCCGAAAATTACTATTGCAATAAATTTTACCTCGCCCAAAAACAAGTTGGTAAATTGTAATCGTAGTTTCCTAAGCGTCATGGCGACTTTCAGATGGAATTTAAGTCCTTCACAAAGGTTAATAGTTCTAAAACCCATCCTGAAACGCCACTGTCCATTATAATGCACTCTAATTTTCCTGTGGCTTGGCTCGCTTGCCAAATCGTGCTTCGAAACATTTGCGTGGTGTTGTGTATAAGAGACGAGCGATTGACAACATCTTTCCCATTTTAACCCTAAACGCAATAAGAGAGGTGTTTTAAGTTTTACTTGTCAGTCTGTCTATGTTATTATAGCTCCTGAACGAATTGAGCCAAAATTGAAAAAAAAACTAAATTGATATTTAGTTTTTTTTTTGGATTGATGATGAAGGTTCGGTTCGAGCCATATTTGAGGTGTCATTACTTTAATTGTATTAAATTATTTATAAGATAAATACAAAGTTAAAAAGTTAAAATCTTAGAATGGAAACCAGAACCAAGACTATAGGAAGGTTATAAGAGTACTACTATACCACCACGATAACCATCATTTAATTACGTAACCCATCCAAACTGACGATTTTTTGTTGTTCGCCGCATTTTCTTATAAATAGCACCACAACCACCAGCATAGACATGTTTCTGCAATGTCTGTCAGTTAATGAGGTGTAACGTGAATTGCCAACTTAATTTTATTACAGTGGCCAATACGCAACGTCGTTACTATTATAATAACGATGTTTTGTACCGCCCACTGTTAAGAGAAATGTTTTAAGAATGTTTTTTTGTTTCTTTCCTTATTTTTTTGATAAACTGGTGTAGAAACGGTAATCGGTAGAAACTGGAGTAAGTTCTGGCTTTGGCGAAGTTACGTCTCACATTTACAGCATGAAATAATTTGTATGTATATATTTTTGACACTGAAACTTTTTGAATCCAAGAGGAAAAACTGTCCCCTGTTGGCCATAGATCGGGGTAAATGAAAAGTGAGATGGAAGGCTTTTTTCCTGTTACAGGATGCCCAGTAGAGCCAAGTAGAGTCATACTGAAATTGTAACGTTTAAAACTCTATGAAAAAAAAAACAAAAGATTCTAGACTTTAAGTAGTCCTGAGGCGTAGGATGATGATAAGACGCTATCACCTTAATAGAGTTGAAAATGAACGTTAGAAAATGCCAGCGTATCATAAAGAGGTCCATATTTCGACAGTCTTCAATTTTCTTCAGTATTTTCTATTGAGGTGTAAATTTACAGACAATCTAACATTATAACTATCTAGGTACATAATCCGAACTAAGTCTATCTGAACCCAATTTCCGGTAACGTTGAGAGCCGGTTAATTCAGCCCAGTTAATTAAGCCCGGATAGCTGGTAAGTTGCCCACCGCTGTGGTTTAATTGCTGGACTACTGTGCCTCTAGTAACACAGGGAGACTCAATCCATCTGCTATTGTGGGTAACTTTCCGTTAGTAGATTGAAAAGTTATAATGACGTTTACATTGACGGTTTGATTTTTGAATTAGGAATGATTGTGGGTGGAATGCTGGTTGTAAATCTGTTTTTTTTTTTAACTTGAATTTTTTTAAGCATCTTTCTTAATGCTATTTACGAGATGATGATATGTAGGTATTTGAAATACGAACTTAAGTGTTGTAAACTTGGCTGTTTAATTGGTAAGCAAGAAAACCACAGTAAGAGTTTAATGTATCAAAAAATAACATCGAATATGCGAAAAATCGAAAAACTAAATTAAAAACCCGGAAGCTATTAATATTTAATTTTACCTCCAACGTGCTCAAAATGGATGCAAACATTAAAAGATAAAAGTTCATCACCTTAGTTCATAATTTATTTCAAATTCGACCTTAGCACAGGGGCACAAAGTTTATATTACCTTGATAACCTGAAGATATTTGACCGCATCAATTTGATCTGCTTGACAACATATGGCGGGATGTTCTTTGTACGGGATTCGGTTTTTGATTACAGAATCATATTTAGGACATCGTATATGCGTGCGTACATTACCTGTTACGATCAAGGAATAATTTTAAGTAGGGTTTCTTCTATAACAAGAAACCTGATAAAATAGTGGCTCTAAGAGACAACGTGGACTCGCTAATAGTTGTTTTTTTTTTGTTTTGCTTTGAGGCATAGGCTTACTATCTTTTGGTTTAAACAAAATTATATCAAAGTAATAAACCTTTCAAAAAATATTATAAAAAAAAACGAGATTACAAATCCAGTTAACAATTACATTTAATAGATATTATACAGTAAGTAATTCGTTTTTAATAAGGCCGTACTATTCATAGTGAATTATAATCGTTAAGAGCACGCGAAGCAGGTGGTCCAGAACAACGGAGCATTGTGGACTAACCTTCGAAATTCGAATGTCACGTGGCAGGGATCAGGCTTTTTTATTTTGTGCCATGACGTTGCGTTATTTAAATTTAGAATAGAAAAAAAAAGTTGTAATGGAACTACGTCAACGCTTTTTATTAAACTTTTTATAGAAAATAGATTTGATTACGTAAAAAGAAGTGATTTATACTATAACATTTATAAAATTGAACTACTGTTAGTAATGTATTCCTAGGTAAACAATTCGGTAGTTATTGTCAAACTGAATTCCATTTATGAACTTACGAATTTATTTCACAGCTGTCAAAAGGTCATTACCAAGTTTACCAACCTTAGAAGTAGAAACCGAACCATAAATGCTAATGCAATATCAATAAATAAAGCCTTCGTAGGAACACGACTATTGGTTAGAGAATCGTTTCCAAACAAAATCTATTAAATAATAATATAATCGGGACCAGGGCAGGTGGTCTCGCGACCGTATTGAACGCAGCCGATACCATTGTAGGGTTGTCACTCAAACTTTTTCAATGTGACACGTGGTAGTTTAATAAACATGATTTTCTATTACCTATTATGCGTAGTGTAGGTCAGACATGTCAACCGAGACGAGTGAAAATTATATTTTATGGATACTACGTACAGTACGTAAAGGGTTTTGTTAAGTAGTTTCATTAAATGGACAACTTTCTCTTAGCACTTATCTTGCTTTTACATCACATGTAATTTGTACGCGTTGTATCTGATTCCGTCTTAAACCTTTAAATTTTACCAAATTTCCAAGTTAGTTTGATACAAGCAAAGTTTGAACAATACGACGCAAATGTATCGTATTGCAGAAACCAGCACAATAAAAATGATGAAATAATTCATCGCTCTATTAATCTCCAGTCGACCGATATCTTGCAACATTGTATTTCATTTGATCCGTGACAGCCCTGGCCATCTGCTTGTACAGTTGCAAGGAAGCCTGCATACATATAATAGCAGCGTTGTCCCAAAAGTGGGTGCGAAGTTAACACTATCTTATTGAAAAAAAATATCCGCCATCTTGTATGAGGCAGATGTTTCTAAATTTGAACAAAAAAATGGCCATGCCAATTTTGTGTTCGGTGTTTAGGCTTATTTTGTTTTTTGCTCTTAAGTTTGGTTACCTTGTTACTGGTTAGATGGTAACACTTAAGAAAACTTGAAAAAAGAATTATCACTGTCTTGTAAAGTTGTAGCGGACAAGGTTTTGTTTTTATACATTTTATGGCTTCTTTTTATAAAACGCTCGGCGTACGAGTTGCGGTTGATATTTTAAATGGGCTATTAAATTCTTTAACCTTCTGAATTTGAAATCATGAATAGTAAAGTGACCTCATATTAAATCCATGTGGCCTTTATGTTCAAAGCGATCTACACTGAAGCAAAAACGGAGATTATAATAATATTGAACTACAAATGGTCATTTTTGCCCCAGTTTTATAAGTAGACAGCCCCCAACATTAGGGGCTGAATTAATATTATAAATGATATTAGGGCAGAATCATTTTATTAGAAACGTTTAATGAATATAAATATAGTGTTTACGTTTCATATTTATTTATCCCGCATATACAGTGTGTTATTTTTAACATATCACTTTGTACTTTATAAGATACTTAGTGAAATATTTTTTTTGGTGATAATATTTGATTGCCACAAAACATTTTGTATTATTACTATAATTAGGTCAGCATCCAGCCCACGTGTGATTCGTGCTAAAACTAATGATGACAATTTCAAGGTCGAATCTATTTACTATATGTAGGTCATAGACTAACAAAAATATTGAGGTGACCTTATTATTTTCAGTTCACATAACTCACCAAAAAAGTGATTTACGTTCCTAACAGTGACAATAGCGAAGAATGACCATTATTAGTATAGGTATGCGAGATAAAAAAATGTTTTTTTTTTTCATTTACAAAATGCCATAGAAAAAAACATTGCAAAACACGACGCATTAGACTTCTGAGATAAAATAAATTTACTTTTTTTTTTTAAAGCGTCTCGTTGACACTTCTCGTGACCCAAAGGCTGGCTTTTACCTCGCTCAGAGGATTAGCATTGCCATTCAACGTGGCAATGCTGCCAGCCTTTTGGGCACACTCCCAGCCGGCAGCCATGCCGATGAATTTTTTGATGCTCTAATTTAATTATTTTTTGTTTTTTAACATGTAAATATTTAACCTTTTTTTAATAAGTTATAACTTTTTTCTTTACATTATGAAACCAACTCAATTGGCTTTAAAATCTTGAATACTACACGCATTATTCCTTTTTAACAGCTATATAAAATGGTATTAAAGCCTCCCTCGGGTGCTTCGTTTTACGATCACACAATCATATTCCTAGTTCCCCCATAAACACATATTTCCCTAACACTGCGTGATGCACGCAAAAGGAGTTTTTACTTCCCGACAAGAGAAAGTTTGATTGTATGTCTATGTAGATTATTGCTATGTTATCGTTTGATCAAAATAGTCCTGTCTTTCAGTTATTCCTTCACTTTTTGTTTGACACGGAATTCAATGTTTTTGCTTTGGATTGTGTTTACTTGCTTTTTTGTCTGCCTGCTTCTAGTTTGTAGTTGTGTAATTGTATGCGGAATTATGCAGCTGTCTATTTTTTATTAAAATCAACATCAATGGAACTGAACTCAAAATAATGAAAAATTAATTTTATAACACAATTTCGATGATGGTAAATAAAAATTTTGCTAACATAACGCAACGCTAATCTTTGTTATTCTCTCAAAAATCATTTACATACTCCGTTATACTAGCTGACTAACAAAAACAAAGGAGCAAAAAATAATTAAACAGCAATCTCAAAAACAAACATAAAATAAAAACATAAAAGTCGAAAATAAACAAAACATTTTTTCTTTTTTTTTCGGCTATAAATCAGCCTGTATACAAAATACACGAATCAATAAAGGAGATATTTACAGAAGTATTACTGTTTGTACCCATGGATCGGGGGTAACATGTGCAATACATTTTATTGTCCGCTGGGGTAACATTTGTGCATGGTTTTCAATCCACGGAATAGCCATGGGGGGAAGGATTAATTTTTCTTGCCCTCCTGTTTTGTGTTGTAAATTGTATGAATGAATTGAGTGGAAATGGTATTGTTTATCGGGGTAACAAAATACTTCGGTAAACCTTTTTTTATGATTAGGTTTTAGACTACTTTTGTGACCATACTTAGACAGACTCGAACGATGAGATCGCCTTTCGACCCTGCATCTCATATGCATGCTGAGGCATAATAAACCTAATAAAAATTTCATTATGTGTATATTATATGCTTATTTAAAAAAAAACAATCTCTATTCAAATTTTGGCGCTATGACACTTATACGTTTTTTTTATGCCAGTCTTTTAAGTAGAAACATTTATAAGCTGATTTTTTTTCACCAGCCTGTTTAAAACCGTGCGTACATAGCTACAGATGGACGAATATTTCCATTCATAAATCATTTATTTCCGTACCGATTGAATATATTCACGTCACACGTTGTAATGTAATCATACAAATTCAGAGTTATTTTGACCAGAAAAGGCAAACTCAACCCTCCGTCGATAATCCGGAAAGTTTTTTAATTTCAAAGTTAACTGGTGCTCAGGTCAACACGTAAGCTAACAAATCTTTCTTGTTTTGAATTGATCATAAATCCAGTACATTCTGTTTTGGTCTTCGTAAAGGTTTCGTAAATTTCGTGGGTCCCATAGGAGAATACCTAAGGAACTAAAGTCTTGTGTAGTACGTAAACGCAGTGCTAGCCCTTTATGGGCTAGCACTGCTAGCACTGCTGACGATTATTGACTTCAAAAATTATCAGTGTGACATTAATATTTTTTCTCGTTCGATATCTGACTGGCCAGTTATAAAATGCAATTCGCTACTACGTGTGCTAAAATTGATACTCGACGTTATTTTTTTAAGCCGCTTTTTGCACATAACACTCGAAATGCTGAGTTACTCTGACTAAACACTTTTTGTTCTAGTGTTTTTAATTAATATACTTGTAGAATGTTTAATATTTGACATGAACAAATAATCCAGTTTATTAAACATGCCTTCTGTACTTAACTTCTTCTTAAACTCATGTTAATAATATATTATGTAGCTTATTTAAAAAGTTCAAAATGGCGCCCGCATAAGCCCCGAATAAATAATTCAAAGTCTCAAAGTTTGACGGGAACCGTTCTCGGTTAAACTTACCATAGCGTCTGTAAGTTAGAAATACTTAGCTTGTTAACTTGTTAGTTAGCGCTTACTTAGGTATTTGAGGCTTTTAGAACGGGAGTATATCTTGAGGACCTGAAGTACCGGTGTTGGGTAAAAGGAACCAGAAAAATATATTTAAATATTATCATATCGTACCTTAATTGTATGGGAATAAAAGTGAATTTTGAAAGCAGAATAAGGATTGAGGGATGTTTATTTTTTTAAACAGAGATTTTTCATTCATGGATATTCATACCTTTAAAATACATAGTGAGGGATCTATGACTTTTTTGTAATTTCACGAACGCGCTTTGTCACGTATTCGTTTTGTAAAAATTCGCCAAATCAAAAAACAAAACTATCTTAATTTCGAACGGCTAGGTCGGCTAGTAAACTATGGGAATAAGTTCAACAATTTCGCACACCTTTGCTTCCACTATTTTTCTCTCGATAAAACCGAAGTTCAATCGAATAATTAATTCTTTAACAAAGTTGTGTGAGATTTTTTATTAGTTACACGTTTTTAGCGGAAAATTGTTTACAATTAGGCAAAGACAAAAAAGTCTAGCCGTGACCAATGGTTTCTGAAGGTCGTTGTTATTGCAACATGATTTATGACGCTCTTATGAGCATAGTGTTAAAGTTTAAAATTGCTTGAAGCCGTTTTAGACTAAAATGAATATTGTTGCAAATGTTTTGATATCGTGGGTTTGAGTAGGTATACGAATGTCAAGTTGACGGTACTGTTTAACCTGGGTTTACGGGATTGCCGTTACACTGTCAAGGCTACTGCTTGGCCAATTTTGATGAAACTTGCATATAATGAGGTTGAAGCCCAAACTAAGCCACGAGGTATCTATTTTTTGTCTAATGTTAAATCCAGGAGCACAGGAGTTAGCTATAAAACTTCAACGATACAACTAATATTGCTTTTTCCCAATATGCATAGCATTTCATTGATTATCCTCCATTTTTAATTGAGTGTAAAGTAACCCCCTGCCAACCTTCAATATAAAAACGCCAATCAGTTTTATACTTAATAAGAACCAGCTAAAAAACTCAGCATCAATCTTCTCGTCCAATTAATTAACTTCAATTAATTAAAACTTTTTCTTTGTTACAGATTTACAGTGAAGAAGTGTTTAACGTAGTGAAAAATTGAATAAAAGTGTAAAATGTGTTAGTTCCACGATGTCACACAGGCGGCGCTGCGGTCGCATCACGTGACATTTGTGATCCAAGATGGCGGACTCGAGTCCCGCCAATTCTATTATCGAGGGAACTGTGAAATTTCGCGATGGAAAAAAGGTGAGCACGACTTAACAATTACTGGTTTGTAAAATAAGTGTAGCGCAATTTATTTTTTACGTGTGAATTGGGTTAAAAACAAAAAGGATTCTAGATCGGTTTCAGTTTTGTTTTTTTTATGGAACTTATGTACCTAAATTTAGCGTTTTTTTCAGGCACCAGGACCTGGTGTTCCTAGTATAAATTAAAATATTGTTCACATGTTTTTACACTTTTGTATTGGAGCAAAAAAAATATATATCTACGTCACTTTTAAAACAAGGCTACGTTAAATAATAATAATAATCATTTATTTCTTAGTACATGGTATTACATGCAGATAACTCAATTTTATATAGTTTCACATATACTACCGTATCAGGTGTAGAAATATTATAATTTTATATTTTTTATTCGTATACTTGCCACTCAAATCACACAAATAGTCCTACAAATGACCGCAATTGAAAGTCATATTTCAATATCTATCGAGTTATCGATGCTTAAGCGTAAAGTAGCCATCGGAGACACGTTTATCTTATCGATAAGCAGAATTGTGTCATATCGATAACGATAAATATTATACTCGTATACCTAGTTCTTGAGGCAATATACAGTAGTTTCTTGGAACTTCTAAACGGATATCCTTCATGTTCGTCATAATTATTATTTTATAGCTATTAGCTTTCGTACCTGTACTATGACCTCTAATAACACCAGCGTATAAATATTATTCTGGTGGGAAAATGTCTCTTTGTATATAGAGGTTTGAGCATTGACATTGATCAGCCCGTTTCAGTCCACTGCTGGACATAGGCCTCTTCCATGGTATGCCACTTAGCTCGATCTTAAGCTGTCCTTCTGCAATCCCTACCCTCTACCTTACGAATATTATCAATGGGCAAAAATTACCACCGAATGGTCCGTGACACTAAACCTACGTCAGCGAGGCAGACCCAGACAGAGATGGCGAGATGACTTAGATTCGTTCTTACCAAACTGGTCACTCGCGGCTCATGAGAGTGGGGAGGCCTTTACCCAGCATTGGAACAAGATTTTACACTACACTGTACTATCGAAGTTTCACTCTTACTCACTTAAACTGTTCTTACACACATAGTTGAAATATTCAATAATAGTATGAGAAATACTAGGAATCCACCTTCCCCCACCTACCTAACCCATGAATGTATTATTATGGGAATGTAATAAGTTAACAATCGCTATTGTTTTGTCCCATAAATTTGTCATATTAATTCTAAACGCACTTTGATCGTATCTGTCAAACTGTGAGTCAACGCTTCCCGTGTGTGATTGTAATTTCATAGTAATGTGTCATCAAAATATTTATAACCTCTTCGATAAAGAAAGCTTGTTGTTAATGTAGTTCCTGGTAAGATAACCAAATAGGAAAAGGTTTGGACTTAATCCTTTTTGAATTTACATGAAAAATGACGTCCGCTATCTTACATTCGGAATAGGTTAGGTTCCTGGGGTGAGGGTGTTAGAGAGACATTGTGCTCAATCCAAAGTCTTCTCTCTCATCTCAACCTACACGGAATGGTATGCCCAGTGTTTGAGGACCTTAATGGCGATAGTTAACCTTTACCATTTAATCTTCACAACCATTACCAAAAGAAAACTATAGTCAAAATGTTAGCTGAGTCACAAAATAAAAGACAAGGGAGTGTACTTACAACCTCGTTCAAAATACCACTGTCTCAATAGTTCCAAAATTCCACGAAACCAAACCTCATTCTGGTGAAGAAAAAAATAGGCATTAAGTACCAGAAAAAAAATCAGCTGAAAATTGTTAAGAAATGTTCAGTAGCCCTTTACTTTTATTCGTTACTTCTTGCACACCAAGTTTTTACTTCTGCGAAGCGATCTACTTCGTGTAAAGTGGCGCCATCTATAAGTAAACATGATTACAATTCTAGTGATGCATCACATTTATGTGGGCCGCTGATATCAGCACTCGTACTGATAACAATATTAAAACATTTCCCACTAATGGTGTCGTAGTAACCTTATGATATCGCGTAGGTGTATGGCGTGCTAGATTGTTGTCCTCGTCATCCATGCAGGGCTTATTTTTAGGATAAACCTAAAGGATAAAAACTGGAGTGTATTGCTAAGGCTCTGCTCACTGTCATTTTTGGTCAGTTGCCAGGAAATCCAGGCAGGTCTCATGAGCCATAATGCCTAAATAGTTGATTTTGAATTATGCATTTCCATTGCTGCTTCACCCCGTTTGATTATTTTTTTAACGTGCAGTACTCATGGCAAAGAAATTACGCCCTATATTATTTTAGTTATTTTTGTCAGAAAAACATGATGTGTGATAATTTCAACTGTCTATTACGATTTATGAATAAAAGTCTGGTGACGGACTCCCGGACATCGGGGTCTTAGTATAGGCTTCCGTTATTTCCCTTTGGAAAAAGAACCCTTGAAAACATTTCATGAAGTCGCGGCATTTGATTCATAAGTAAAATACGCATCGTAGGCTATATTTAAATAGTATTTCCGTGCAATTATATTAAGTTTCAAATGCATGTTTCATTTCCGAATACCGTGCTAGATCTGTCAAAATGATCGATAACTTATTCGCAGAATCATCTAAGTTGCTTTAGAACTTGCGACTAATGTTGCCGCTTTATAACATTATGATAATTAGAATCATAGGCAACTCTATTCTTTATAATGTTGGTACCTTCTGCATGTAAACCAATTAGTCTTTTTACATTCTATTTTATTGTAATTAATTTAGGAAGAAATCGGTATTTTCTCAAACCATCACATAAATCTTAAAATGATATACAGAAAATCATGAAGCCGACAAAATTCTTAAAATATCACAACTTTTATAGACCAATTTATTTGCCACAACGAATTATATCAACAAAAAACTGTTTAATAGCAGCCAATTTGCGGCGATACGAAACACGAACGCAACTCTACGCCCGTTGTCATCACGTTAATTAAAACGCCGGAAATTCACCGATACGCCGGCGGTCAATACGGTTTAAAACTATGTAATAATTGATGATAATGCCATAATGCCGACAAAGTCCTCTTTAAAATAACCTACAGACAAAGTCCTATATTCTTCATGTACTTATCTATTGTTAATGCTTTGTGCTATATCGTTACCAAAACCTATTAAGTGCGTTACCGACTTAAGGCCCTGAAAATTTCGAACAAACAGGCTTAACAAAAAGTATCACATCAATGATCAAATAGATGACCTGGCCAGTCGTTGCTTGACTTTGATGTTTATTTTTATGGCCTCAACAGGAATATATAATAATATCATCTGTGTAAATTTCAACTATCCGGCTTCGGTTCATGAGATCGGAATCCTAATTAGAATTTCAGTACATGTTGAAATGGTGGTATTTCTCCATCGGTCAAAGTTAATTTACCTAAGTTATTGTAATGAAACTTAACAAAAAAGAGCTAGCAATGTAACAAGTGTTGAAAGTGACGTGAGGACAGTAGAGTTCGTTTTCTAATTAAATTCCATGAGAGGAAAGGAATGAGGAAAGAAAGCATACTTCAACAATTCCCTAGAAGTGCTAGGCAGCGTTCGGAAATTTTAATTAAACCGAATCATCGATTGAATAACACTGGAAGATCTTATAAGCTACTAATTTTAATTTATTCATGAAATTACGGCCAAAGAATATTTAATTTATGTTTGACAAATTGTATCTTTGAAATTCTTAATTTATTTACCAACTTGTAATTTGGGAACCAGCGCGCTTAATATAAAGCTCTTGAAGCCAAACTGTTACCGTCGTAAAAGAGAGACCGGGCTACGCATTGTATTGCGCCATCTCTTTTCTTCAAAAGCAAAATTCCTGCATAAGACGTCTTAGTACAGGCACTAACCGCATTACGTATTTGGAACATGATTGTCGGAGACAAGGAGTTTAGAGGAAGATATTTCAAATTATAACTGAAATAAGGGAGAGTAAAACATACGTTATATTAAATGTGTTTAATAACCTGACGATACAAACATCCTAAAATAAAACGACTTTGATTCATAAAAAGGAATATCTTACACTTTCAAGGAACCCCCATTTTTTTTTAAGAGATTTACCTATGTAGTTAAACTTGAGCGTAATCACAACCTCTGTTAATATTACGTTCATTACTTAATAAAAAATAATCAGCTTCGGTTTTTCTCTTTTCAATTAGGCTTAGTAAACATAACAAACAATACTTAATTAATAAATCGTAAACAATAATAAAACAGTAAGTATGTTTGATTGAAAGTCAAATCTACTTAGGTTCGTCCCTAAATGTTATGTCCTTTAAAACTCTCAAAATTTCAATCCTAGCTTCAAACTTCTTCTTATCTGGTAACTTCCTAAAACTCGGCACTAATGACAGCATAAACTGGCGATCTTCATCTTCTTCGTCCTTCTTTATATCTTTAAGCATTTCAAGGATTTTATCTTCTGGATTTTCGTTTCTCTCGAACACCGGTCTTATGATGCCCACTTCAGTTTCCATATCACACCGTGAGGAGTTACCAACATCTGATGTTTCGTAAGCTATTGGTTCATGTTTAACTGTATCTAATGGATCTGATGAGTCATCGTCTGTGTCTGCAGTTAAGTCGTTTTCTTCACCTGGTTCTCCTGGTTCTAGAAGGAAAGACATCATGTTGAAATACTCATATCGTTTTCTTTTTTTCCTTCGTTTTCCTTGATTTTCCGTCGCTTTCTCCTTTTTCTGTAAATTTAGTTCTCTGGAAAAGCAGGTTCGGAGGCTCTTCCACCGTCGCTGGAGTTCATGACCTGAAAATGTATGGCTGATTATTATTGATGATCAAACACGAAGTGTCAAAGAAGCGGACAAGTGGGAGAAGTGTGTTAAGTCATAAAATTTATTGTGACTCGTAAGTAGAGTGAGCATTTTGATAAATATCGCGATCATTGAATTACTTGACCATAAAGAAGCCAATTTAGTTCAATTGTTTATAGTTCTAGGTAACACCTTGAGATGTCTAGGCGTTGTAACAATTAAGGCAATGTAAACGAATGTAGCGTGTTGTGTTTGCCCTCTGTTTGCCCTGAACGTCCTCTTTTGCATGTACTGTGGAAACTCATCAGTGTCACAGTTTGACACCGAAATGGACCGTTAAATGGTCGTGAATTGATGAATTCGTTTCAATTTTGTTGTTTGGATTTGGTAGCTGTATTGTCATATAAGTAATGTCTTTAATTGCCATTACGTGACAAAATTGGATTGAATTAAGTATACAAAATATATTGTTTGTAGTTATTCGTTTATCATCGAATATTTTCAAAACACGTACAACAAGAACAAACCTAACTCACTTAACATTATAAATTGAACAGTATGATATATATATTTGTTCAATTACTCTCACTGAATAAAATGTTTATAATACGAATTCAGTTAAAAACATTTTCGTGTAAAACTTTGACCGAAGATCGAACTCGCAACCCGTCTCAAAAGTGTCGGACCTGTCTCATTAGGGGAATGGAAGGAACATGGGTCTAATGAAATTCATCAATACTTTATGTAGTCAATACCTATTTATACGAAAATAACATTAAAGTTATTGCATGAGATGTTTGTTGAATATTATTAGGATGGAGTTAAAATGAACGTTTCGTTTTTGTTCTTAATCCGAGGATACTAAAATTCTAATGAAAGGGAGAAACCCGATTCTGGGCCTAGCCGTTACACAAATGAAATATGTACCAAAAAATTCTACTATTTTTCTTTGTTTACCCATTTAAATATTAGCCTCAATTACAATGGCCAAGTCTAAAAAAAAGTACATTTCTATTTTTCTATTTAAAACAACCTTTGTAAACCGTTAAAGTATTTATTTTATTGTACATAACTTCATTTGCAAACACTAGCATTAAAACAATAGAGTGTACCTAGGATATAATCGATTTAGCGGATATTATATTTTTAAAACTATATCAATATAAAATGAAAAATATACATTATTTACAAAGCGTCAAAAAAGACATCTTCATCATTGCTAAAATCGGGAAACGTACCCAGAAGAATAAGAATTAGTATTGCCAGTGATGTATGGCAATACTAATTCTTTGGGCAAAATATAGATCAGCCTTAGCCTTTATTTTAGTGTAATTCCTTTTTCTATATTCAAATAATTGTAAAATAAAAAATCTGGTGTCTAATAACTTGTTTATGTAAGCACGATTAAAAAATCATTAAAGGAAATAAATAATTGAAAAAATCGATTTTAACGCATCGATTCATTTATTTCACATGGATTACACTAGCAAATTTCAAATGCCAATGTCAACGTCTGATAATTGTCATCGTGCTTTCATAAGTGACATTCGCTTTTCGTATCTTCGAGCGCGTGAATGTGTTTTTCAAATTCTCGAGATTTATTACAATATTAAACCTCTGCTCGAATACTGGACTCCGAAACTGATTGCCTTCTGACTGACCCTTGCTTGCATATTGGATGCCTGCATTCCTGCTGACCTTTGCTGGAAAACCGGATCTGGATATTGCTCTTCTGACGATTGGTGGATACTATTAATGGTGGAATAGCAACAGACCGCTGCAACACAATAGAAAGGCGAAGATTGGTTGGGTGCTGTGCCCACACCATGGACCAATTTTACTCCTGCACAATTCCTGTATTATTATATTACGATAATCCTAACGAAGGTGGTTAATAAAGAACGATCTTAATAATACAGTTTTTATTTTAATAAACCTATTGTTGCAATCTCAGTTTACTGTAATTTCAGATAGCATCAAAAAATCCCCTGATAGTAAATACAATGTTTAAATATGTCATTATTGATGTAAGTAGGCCTTATCTAGTAAACATAGTTTTCTGCTGAAGTTTTCACGAATATTAATCTGAATTAATCACTTTTTAAGTAAGTAGGTAGGTACCTAAACCTCATCATGGTAGATTGCAAGCGCTACAGTTGAATAAATACAACGCAGGAGACGGCCATATGTTCCAGCGATGCCACCTGACAGCAGAGAGTGTGAGAGAGAGACATGAGAGAGAGCGTTGCTAAGCGCGCTCCGTCCTTTATAGCGCACCGCTTGTCAGGTCCCAGGTTTTGAAGGAGGTTTCACTAAGGATCTTGAGAAGGAGGTTTCACTTTAAAAAGGAGGTTTCGCTAAGACTAACAATCAGTGTAAACATTGTCTGATTTTACCAATTTGGCCATTGTTGAGTGACGTGAAAATTGGACTCGTGAAATCTTTCTAAGTTCTCTAATTTATGGCAAAATTCCAGCTCTGTAACGCCAGGCCCAAGTTTCTATGGAGTTTGGTTTTCTCCTTTTAAGGCATATTTAAATGTTATTCTGTCTCAACTTTTTAACTCTGAACAATAGAGATGGCATGAGAATTAACTTCAACTTGAAATGAATTTTGTATTTGGTCTTATTAGAACCGAGTAACCAACATGCCAAAAATATAATATTCAGCGTTCGAATTCATGTAACGGCATTTATGATATTATGTATAATGTTTATTGTAAATTATTATTAGAAGTGATTATTCTTAACCTATGATTTACTCCAATAGTATTGCATTTGCAACTCTATATAAATACTGTTAGAGTATATATTTGTAAGTTTATTTTTCAGACCACGAAATATATTGTTTTGTAATCTTTAGAAAAGCGTTTTCTTTGATGGAACTAGTTAATATCGCTTACCAGATTCCACTTTATTCTGCGGCTTGAACTCGTCCCAATCGCTGAACACATCTTTACAAACTTCAGTCCACAGTTTAGCTTTGTGTTTCTTATGGCTGAAGTAATTATGATCATTTTTGTTGTATAGCGCTGGGCGCTTTCTCACTGCTTGTATGAGCGCTTCGACGTCAATTTCGGCCATTTTGCGAGGATATTTAGAACGAGCGTGCGGTTTTGTTGGCGCGTGTGGGGCGACTGAGGGGCGACAGGGCGCCGCTGTAGTGCCACAGTGGCACGATGGCGGCCGGCAACGCTACGTGTTTTCGATCGACTAGAGTGTGTATGATTTGAGTTGTTGTTTCTCGGTTTTGGGAGTCGGTGATGGATATATTCTCTATTTAAATATTTTGTCTTTTATGCAATATGAAAGTTTTTGTGTCTTCTGATTTCTGGTTATCTGAAAATACCTTTGTATTAAATACAGTTAGTGGATTCCTCACATTTAAAAAAAAATGTTTTGTTTTTATTTTAATTAAAGCCTTAATATTTAAAGGATTTACAGTTCATTTTTGCTTGCAAATTGTTCAAAAGATTATTAGTATTATTTCTGAAGGTGTAAGTAACTTAATCATGTGAAAGTTGTTCGTGATATTTACAGTTTTGATTGCTTATCCTATTCAAAGATGCTAACGCCGTGTAATCTTCTCATGAGTCAGTGATGCCTCAATTTTCTCATTTTATATTTTCTTTGTGCTCTTAAAGAATATTATTTTGACAACGAACGCTTAGTAGCTCATTTACTCTTATTACTTAAGTCTTATTTTCACGGCACTAATTTTACACTGCAAATATACAAATATATGGTATGTTCTCAAACAAGACCAACTTAATCCTCAAACAACAAAACAACTGGTCACCCTACACAAGCACTTAAGTTTACTCGTGACCACTCTCGACGACAGAGATAGAATATAGTTTCTTAAACGCGTGCGAAGGTGATGAGTAGATGTTTGTTACATATAGCAACGGAGTTGGCAGCGTGTGGCGTGATGGTTTACCGACTGTGTAGTCAATGGGCGATAAAGATTCATTGTTCACTAGATATTGTATGAACGATCGGCTGGGAGTCTCGACCGACGACCTGAAGTAGACCTGGAGTTGGTGTTTAGGACTGGAAGACAAGAATTAGGGCATGTATCATGTATGTATTTGTATCATACACTCGGTCCTGTCTTTTAAAGGTTCGTTGTTGAACAGTAAATTAACAAGAGACCTTCATCGACTGCTTATTTGTTAGTCGTTATGTAAAAAGTAAGTTCATTTACTGACATTCTAAATTCTACTGAAAAAAAGGTCTGTATTTGGGTTTGTTTGTTTATTCTTTTGTAGGACGATTAAGGCTCCGCTGTCTGTCTTTTCGCCCGTCTGTCACCAGACTTTTTAGTTAGCTATTTGAAATTATCTCAGTTGGTGCATTTTTGGTAACGCTATAATGAGATTACATGTCCTGGTAAAATAGTAAGTCTTATTTTTGTAGAATTATGAAATCAAAACCATTTTTAGAAGGTACGGAAGTCCAACATCTCTGTTTGTGTGGTCTACCTGTAAGCTAGCTAGCTAGGCTAAATTTATGTGTAGAAAGGCAGGCTAGAAGCACACTTGGTGTGTAAAGTGCAGGCACATAGCCATGTATGGAAAACGGCACGATTCCAAGTTCCTTATGGATTTGTGTAGCCTATAGTGGAGGCGAAAGCGAGAACCGAACAAGTGCGAACTCCTCTAGGAAAATACAGAAAGTACTCTTTTTATTTATGGTGGGATAGAATGCTTGTTCTCTTTTAAAGGTTCTGTACCCCAGAAGCCTGTAACTGGGGTACCGCTGTCACCAGGCTGAATATCAGGAACTGTGATAGCTGGATAGTTAAAATGTTCACAGTAGATGCATTTCCCATGCCCTTATAACAACAGATACCGAAATAAGAACGTTATTTAGAAGATACCAGCCTATGAATGTCCCACGGCTGGGCAGCTGGGCTTCCCATTGTAAGTAATTGTACGTATATTTTACCCTTATTTCTTACCTTAAAAGACACAGCGTTCTGTACATTGACTCTTCATCTACATCTTAGTGCAAATAATAAATAATTCTGATTTAAATATAATCGCCATATCATTCAGAACATTCCATGACTATCTAGACATTAAAAAAGAAACTTTAAAAGGCTATAAACATGCTAGATATTATGCTAATAATATGATTACAAAATAAGTTCCTTTTAATCAGTTGTTTAACCTTCACGTCATCTTAACAAGTTCTTTTAAAATACATTTTAAAGAAACTAGTTTTAATTATTTAACTCTTAACAGATGTAACTGGTGTGTCGACGTTTGTTTTAATTAACTGCGATAGTGTATCTTTAATTTATCAATTAACTTGGTTGGCTATCATGAGGTCAAGATTTGTTCTTTAAATCAAATTAATTATGTTTTCAATGGACTTTAATAGGAGATTCTTAATTCCCTCTTTATCACGTGTTTATTAGCTTCACTTGTAAGTATGTAAGAAAATTTTGGATTAAATTTTGCACACGCTCTGAGTTCTGATGACAATACATGACTAGCTAAGAAACGTCATTACAAATACAATATGGCGGCCGCCCCGAGATGGATTTTTATAGATTTGTATATAAAGCAAATAGCTGTCATTTGATCTCATAAAATAATTTAGTTTCTCTTAGTAGTTTTTATTTGAAAGTCGGTGGAATAAAAAATATTATAGTTGTTTTAAAATGTGAAAGTGAGATATTATAATAACTGTAATATTTACTGCCAAGAATGCAAAATGATATGTTATCATATTTGAACGGAATTATTAAAGAATTTAAATCAATTATGTAATTTATACTTCAACTGTCTTTTTACACTGAACGGCATCGTATATCCTTTTTTAGATGCGCCATAAGAAACGCAAGGTTTTTATTTAAATTGCAAAACGCAACAGCGATGACGTTGTCAAATCTAGCAATCGAAAGATTGATAAAACAATTGCCAGTCTGCTTTCCGCATCGAGCGAGACAGTATATCAAACTTGCAGTTAATTATTATTTATCGGAAATGTTCTGAGATTAATTGAGAGAAAATTACGCAATATTAAAATATGCAATAGCTACTATATTAGTCACACACTGTAGAAAAACACGTTTACTTATCTCTTGGAAAAATTCTGCAGATATTGAAATTGTAACTTATAATTTTCCTGTAAAAATAATTTATCTATGTAATAAGCCTAACAGAATAATTGAATGGCTATTCAATTTTCTACTCAACCGTTATTTATTTAAAGTTGAATTTTAATTATTAGTTTAAATAATAATCAATTAGTTTTACGGTGCTATAGTAGTTTACCTTGGCTTCCTTAGTGCTATTAATGTACAATATTATTACATTATGTCTAGGATAAAATCTAGCCGATTTGTTAGCGAAATTATATAGCCAGACTAAGTGGTTGAGTGAGATATAATTACTCATTATAACTATGTTGTGGTTTACGATATTAGGGTGTTGGTCAGACAGGAATTTTGTAATAGCAGGCATAAAATTATAATTTTATTGAAACAATTTACCAGGGCAATTCTGCTATTTACTATGACCGATGAATGAATGAAAATGGGCTTAAAATGACACTTTTTGTATTCTCTTAAGCATTTTTGCTATACAATATTTGGAAATTCAGTACGGGACGGTGCGCAATGGTCAAGGTAGGTCAATACCATGAATTTCCAAGTATTGTGTTTGCAAAATGCTTACCGCAAGCTAACATGAGTACTACTACACATTTCCATCGCACATTTCTGTTGGAAACGTAGCTTTGTAACTTATCTAGACCGAAGCTCTATAAAAACTAAAAAGTAGTCAAAAGTAAAGTTGCAACAATAGGTTCAAAAAATGTAAATAGGATTTATAAGTATTCATTTTAAAATTCTTCTTTCAGTTCTCTGTCATTTAGGTAGGTACAGGATAGTGTTTTCGAAAAATTTACGTATCATAAATTAATTTAATTAATGTTTGTTTCAGTGGAAATCGCGATGGTGCGTCATGCGGAAACTATCACCGGTTGCAGGTAAATTATTGAAACTTAATTTAACCGTAGTTTGTTTTAACTTGTAAAGGCTAAACCAATTAGTACTTGTAAACAATTTGCATAATTGGATTCCGCAAGCTTAGTTTGGCCTTTAAACTAATCCCTAAACTAATAAAATCAAATGGTTTACGGCAACCAAAAAGGCCGTGTTAACAATTACTGGAACTATTTCGAAAACGTTTTAATTATAAATTGTCTTTATTTTAGTTTGTTTGTTTGCCTAAGCCTGTTTCGGTTTAGCGATTATTTTCCAAGAACCCATCCAACGAAAAGGAAGTTCTTAGTTCTTATAACTCAGGGACATTACAAGGCCATTTTTTATTGCTAACTTATTACCTGTAGTCCACAATCTAATTTAAACCTTACCGCCATAACAATAGAGATTGTTTATAACTTGGGCAGTAATTGCATGTACATTTTTTCCATAGAAATGATGAGTCATCGAGAGGAAATTACATCCATTCATAGTTCTTGAGTTATTGTTGTCTCTTTCTATTGTAGTAATGATGAGTGAATAGGGGTTTATGTCTATTATGATTTAAGAGGATGATCTTTTGGTGTGTTAAGGAGATAATATTAAGAATACAGCCTTTTTACATACCTTATAAAATAGGGGACAATAATCATTATGCCGTCGCGAATGTTTGTGGTTTAGTACTACTTTGCGACTTTTTTTATAACATATCAGCGTACTTTAAGCTTGCAGTTATAGTAGCTTGTTTCCACTAATATAAACTGGCTGATTGCTTCATATAAAAAAAGCTTTCTATCATTGTACTTGTAATTACTTTTTCTGTCTAGTTTCCTCTTTAAGAAAAAATAATAAGACTTCTTCAATTTCTCAGCAATCATTGAACTATAAACTCAGAAGTATAAAGATACAACTCGCGATGGACGGCAAACCATTTTCCATCCCTTGCAGCGAAATATTGAGTTCATATTGAGTTTCGGAGGATTCCTACAAGTGACTAATATATCGAGAATATCTTATCTTCCTCATAATTTGACCTTTGATACTTGAAAAACCCCAGAACAGGAAAAAATTACTAAAGAATTTATAAAATCTAGATTGTACTACGTTTTATTTTAATTGGCAATCTTGTTCATTGTATGAGAGGCTTTTGCCCCAAGATAGTTACCTACTAGTCTGTTGTTATATTATCATGATTGCTGTTGGATTATTCAAGGAAAATAAATAACTGTACATAACAATAGTGACAGACTTAATTAGGTGCATGTCAAAACGATTCTGGCGTATCTGAGGTAAGATAATTGTGTTCAGAAAATTAAGTCGAAACAATGTTTGGGGTATGCTTGATGTTTATAATGTGTTTTGTGGTTTATAGTGGACCTACATTTATTGCCTATTCGTGAAGAGATAAGTAGAATAAATACTTATTTTTATTCCTTCAATGTTTTCTGAATGAATATTTGGGTTTACAAGCTACCTGATTTGAAATAAATAATATTTTAAGCGAAGCTTTCTCAACTCCTATTTGAATTCTAATTATTAAAATAATAAAACCACAGATCTAGAAAAACTAGCTTTTAGTTCAAAATAATTCAGACAACAGCCTACAATTCCCAATAAATACTAATTTAAATATTTCTCAAACCTTCTGTTTAAAACTTGAAGTGGCTACCGTAACTAAGTACTCCACCGTTGACGGGTTTAGTTCACAGAAAGCCACAAGGCGAGCCACTCCGGCTTATTAAACTTTGTCGCCGGCAGTTAATGCTAACCCGCTTATTAATTACTGCTCCGAGAAATGTTGGATAGGTGCTGGCCTTTCGGGTTTTGATAATACAATATAAATACTACACTGGAAAAGTATAGTAGAAAAGTGAAACAGAAACTTTGAATCTTCCTGCGTGATAGTTTTTGTTTTGTCAATTCGATTTCCAACCTTAACTAAGACATCTTTGACTGATGTTATGAGGACTATTTTTGGCTATTTTGATTTATAAAGACTATTTAAGATCGATTCAGAAACTTAAGTTATTAATATATGTGGAAATTTTATGCATGCTTCTTCAAAAGCGAATCTAAATCTGTTCCTACATCTCGTAAAGGTCATTCTGATTTGTCTAATAGATAACCATGTTTACGTGTAAACCAATCAAAAGAGATTTTTAAATCTTACTGTTTCAGTTTTCTTATATAAATGTACCTATTCTTCAGTGTAATCTTTAATACCTACTGACTTAAACTGTCTTAATACTAAATGAGGTTATAAACTGTTTATCATTCGAAACACACGTCCTAAATGTATAATGCCTATACCAAAACGAAGTGAAATTCACAAAATTATATTATCATTAAACAAGGTCGCACTCGAGTCACTCAAGACTTTCGCGAAAATAATCCTCCTAAAAGTTAAAATAAATTAAATTTTGTTCTTAATTAGCGAGATGAGCGCTCAACGATATTTAAGTAATTAAGATCTTAGGCTAAGATTGCTAACGAGCATATTTTCGGCAATATTTTTGAAAGTTTACCTTATCTCCGTGACCTACATGGTTTAGATAGCTTGTAATTAGATGAAGGATCCTCAAATTAATACTAGGGTACATATTAATATAAAAAAACGTTGATTTGAAGTTCGAACGTAATGTTATGTTTACTGGTAGAGTTTTCTGCTCGCAGTTTGTATGTAATACAAACATATCTAAGCTAATTAAAAGTTTAAGATATTAGAAAAAAAGCATTTTCGTTTTCAGAAAGAGCACCTTTTCAAAGGTCTGTATTTTGTTAATTTGAAAGTGTCTTTATAATCGACATTATTCTTAAAATCATGGCACTCAACGAACAATAAAATATCCAATTCTCACGACCCTATTAAAAATATTGTAATAAATTATGTCACAATATTGTCTGTATGTATGCGCCACAATAACTGTGATTGATGATGACCAAGAAATGAATAAACAAACATAAATATAAATGTATTCCAGACAATGCGATATAAAAAAATATTTCTCACAGATTAATCAGTGTCAGACATGCTATGCAAAGGAAATGTTTTCTGCCTAATTAGGGAAAGAATTCTTCATTTCACGACGTTTTATCTGCATGCTGTTATTGTAAGGTTTTGGTAAAATTGTATTAGGATTTAGGAACTTTGTGCTTTTGACCAAGATTTTGATCTGTGGTTAATTACGTTTGTTTACAAGAGTGTAGATGTGGATGTATTGAATTTGATTTTTCGAAACGGCTAATTTAAATAATTGTTTTTAGGAAGATTATTTGGAAGGTATAGGCGAATCTTTTTTACAAAACGCACAGAAAATACAGTAAAAAGTAATAACCTATACTATACTTTAATTTATCCAAGAAGTGACATTTTGTCATAGAACTTTAGTATTTGAGTGTAGGTCAAGATATTACATTTAATTTGACGCCTTCACTCTAGACAAACAATATTAAAGCTTATCAACGCAACATAGTAACAAACTAACAAGCCATTAAATCCCGGGTCGCAGAAAGTGCAACATCCGATAATTAAAACACAAATAACCAGCGACATTACACGGCAGCCATGTTTTGCAATCGCGCGGCAAAATGACGCGACCGCTCGCACTTGACACATTTATATTCGCACTCAAATACCTGGCGCGTAGAGAACGTTTTTAAATAGACGGTTAAAATTCTGTTCTTATTTTATTTTTTTATTTTTTATACGTGATGCGAATCGATGTTTTTTTTATAGGTAAATGGAATGCTAAAATTGAATTTTGTTTTTAATTTTTGATGTAAGATTTTTAGTACTTTTTTATACCTTTCAATGACATAATATACATAGAATTAAAAAGGTTTTATGCGAGGTAATTTAATACTTTGTTATGCATTTTAGCAGCACCTATTAAAAACCATTGTCTATAACAAAAATGATATTTCATTAATTGTTTACTTAATTTATCTTTGCTGACAAGAAAACCCTTTCCCCACCAAGATTTTATTACGTCACAAGCTACACAAGCATTTGCCCTTCATTATAATTGACTGCTTTAACATTATAATGCTGAATCTAAATATATTACGAGTCTATGATCTAATAGGGCATAAATACTGAGAAAACATACTGACATCAGATTATATGAATCTGTGACATAAGTGCTCGCTGCAATGCCTTGTTGCTTGCCAAGCAATGTTATAACCTAGTTTTAATAGCCTTTTAATTGTAGACCTAATAATTAAACTGTGTATAGTGCACTCGGCTCTTGTATCTATAAAATAATTATGAAAAAGAATGTTATGACAAGTATCTAGGATGTTTCAAGTATAGTTTTTTGTTAATAAAATGTAAAAGATAGTTATATCGTGGCATAGACATGGGATATGTACCTACCTATGTCATAAAAAGGGCTTCTGAAGGAATGTGACTTTCATTCACATATTTGAACAATTCGATATGACAGCTATTATTGTGTCAAAGAATATGAGAACGTATGATTAGAAGACGAATAGTTAGGAATGAAAGAAGAACATTTGAATTAATCTGTAATGATTAAGAACGGAGGGCTTTCCACCATATCTCAATACGTCGTACTAAGTCTAACTGTAAAACTATTACTGTTGAGTTGTGAAAGAGAGATGCCGCTACGGGAAGTTTAGTCTTCTATCTCGCTTGCACAAGACAATAGTCTTTACCTAGTACAGTTGCTAGTCTGTTTCTAGCACAGTTGAAAAGTAGTCGTAAACTATAGGTACACTAGCTGACCCAGCAAACGTTGTTTTGCCTAATGAATTATTTCTAGTTGTATGTATTTCTTAATGCCGCATTATAAAAAAATAAAAACAAAAAATTTCGTCCGAAAAATAAAATATATTGTTCAGTGTGAACAAGCCTTAACACTTAGGATTATAAAAATAGATGTTAGTCGATTCTCAGACCTACCGAATACGCATATAAAATTTGGTAAAAATCTGTTAAGCCGTTTCGGAGGAGTACGGTAACTAACATCGTGACACGGGAATTTTATATGTTAGAGAAGATAATAAAGCACCGTTTATAAAGGACTTATTAAGACAGTATGGCGCTACATACCGATAATTATTTGTTTACAATAACAAATTGACTTGACCAAGTATAGTAGATAATTATGTCTTGTGACTGCATTCCTTGCGAGGCATTAACATGTCAACATACGTGTCACTCGTGTCAGACCTCTTATTTTTCCTTTTATGATTAATGTTTATAAATTTGTTAGAAAATTAATTTCCTTTAATAAATAATGTCTATTTTGTTAGGAATTGGCAAAATTTACTAACGAGGTTAACCTAAATAGGTTTTACTGTAAGCTTGTTCAGCTTACAGTAATAATAATAATAAAAGGCATATTAAAGCCTTTTTTGGGAGAAACAAGTTTCAAAAATTAAGAACATGTTTTTATGTAATGTAGACATTCTGGCAACTCTAAAAAAGTGTGACTTAACAGATTGACACGCATTCCAGACTAGCAATAATAAGCGACTTATCTGTAAAAGTATTTTATGTAAACATTGTAGCTTATTGTATCAACTCTTAATCGAGATGAAGTGAACAGTAATGAAAAAAATTACAGTGAGAAAACAAATCGTTTTCAACTGTAAACTGTAGTGTGTCTGAAAAGATGAATGAAATACAATGCAGCAATCAGAAAAGTCAGACTAATACAAAAAAAACAGAATATCATATTTATTATTTAACACCTTTTTACAACACAAGAATAACCGTGAACTGTGTTGATATTTAAGTCTCAACTAAACTTAAACTCCTTAACATTTCACAACAAATGCAGACTCTCGAAACCACGAACCCTTATTCAAATCACACGCTTATTTCAAGACGTTCATTTGCTAAAAAGAGACGACTGTATTTAGAGTGAGAGAGTACACACTAATAAGTTAAGTTAAGAAGTTTCGCTTCGTATAGTGACTTGCAAAATTACTAATGTGTGAAAACATAGACATAGGAATAATGTGGTTATATTTCTTGCAAATGTGTATGATAAGACATTTTTTATACAAAAACGATTTTTGTGTCATGTGTGGTCTAAATCTAAATATGTAATATCGAAAATTGGATAATTTTTTTAACCAGCCAGCAAGTTTTATGACGTCTCAAAATGAAAGAGTTCTTATTTCAAGTAGGCCTTTTCAAGCTCTTTCGAGATGAACCGAGCAAGAACCTCAAGTCTCAGTCAGTTTCTGAAGAGTAGGCAAAAAGGTGGAGATTCTCAATTCGTCTGGTTTTTTAGTTATCTCAGAACCTCGGACTGGATGAATTGATTTTTTTTATACTTTTTTAATTTAACGTACAATTGCTGTCATTTGGTCCCATATGAAATGATACCCTTATTTTTTTTTGTTTTAATTTGAAGCCAGTTATATTTTTGATATCAAAAGATATTATTATGACTAAACGGTACTGTTTGTTTAACATACCTACTTTAACTTGAGCTTTCTCACTGGGCCTTCTGTCTCCCAACATGGCGGCATGGCGGCAGTCCACTCGAGCGCGCATGCGCAGTGCAGCGACCGCTAATGAATGCGTTCGCTGTCTGTCCGTCTGTTTGATAGATACCACTCACATTCAATGCTCCTGATTCTGATATCCGATCGATGTTTCCGTGTGAATGCAATGTAAGCGAGAGTTCTTCTTTTTGACAACGAGAAGCTTGCTATCCTTGACCTATTTTTAACCGACTTTCAAAAAGGAGTAAGTTCTCTGTGTGAATCTTTTATATTGTCTTTTGACCATGGCGATCTGACGACAAATACTTTCAAATTGCGCAGGAGCTTTTTCTACGCTTTTTGTGCATTGTTAAATATCTAACTATGATATTCCCACCTAAATATGAAAGTATTTGAAATAAAACCTAAAGAAATAAGAATATATCTTCGCAAGCCTCGCCTTAGCATCGTGAAAGAAACAACTGCAGAAGTATAAGCACAGCATAGTCATAATAATAACTTTAAGTTACCAAAAAATTTGTACGTAACAGGCAGTTGCTATAAATTTATGCACAACACTCTCCTAATTAAAGTTTATCAGTAATGTAATCACGATGAGGCCACTAAACCAGCTTGTAATTAGGCTAACATAATTACTTGTTAAATAAAAATATATTATAGTGGAAAATGTTAATAAGGTGTTGAATTTAACTCGTATTAACAGCTTTAAATGTCATGATATTTATACTAATATGAAACTGTTTTTAATTGCTAATAAGCAAGTAATCTGCTGAATCACACTTCGCAATAAAGCGAAAGTTTGTAAGCTTGTTTATTGCTGTATTTTTCGCAAAATACTGGGATACATATCAAATTAACGTAAGACCTTTCATTAATATGCTGGGTTTTTGGCCGGTGTTAAAAATTTAGATTGCACAGCTCTCGTATTATTGGTTCATTAAATAAATTACAAATATATATGTTTTACTGCCAAACACGGCTTCCTTAATAATATTCAGCCGTATTATATAAAAGCTTTGCTCAATGAATTATGATGAATAGCATTTCTGACTTATATGCTATTTACAGTCAACAAATACTAGGTCTCTTCATAATCTATATCTATACTCTATATACTAATATATAAAGCTGAAGAGTTTGTTTGTTTGTTTGAACGCGCTAATCTAAGGAACTACTGGTCGAAATTGAAAAATTCTTTTTGTGTTGAATAGACCATTAATCGAGGAAGGCTTTAGGCTATAAATCATCACGCTACGACTAGTAGGAGCGAAGATACAAGGGAAAATGTGAAAAAAAACAAGGCAGGTATAAATCATAACTTATATCTTCTACCCACGGGGACGAAGTCGCGGGCAACAGCTAGTATACTATATGACTCAATTGCCATCTGTAAATCATACTTTTCGTTAGTAACGCGTGAGTAAACATTTGAAAACCAACGTTACATTTCCCCTTGATTGAATAACAACAACATAAACAAAACAAACAAATCTTTGGAACTTTTCTCTCTGGGGCAAGAACCAATGAGGCGGCTTTTGTTTTGTTCCTTCCCAAGAGCAAAGAGACGATCAAACCGTTTGATTCAAACTCGAAATGGTTTGAGTCAAACCAATATCCACGTGTTCCTGTTCTACTACTAGGAATATACGTTTAATAAAACGGTTTGGTCGTAATAGGATTTCTTTGCACAACTCTTATCAAATCACTTGCTTTATGGCCCTACATTCTACAAGCATTCGCGAAATTTCGCACTATCTCTAACAAGGTAATAACAACTTTATTTTCATAAAAATAAAACACATTATGGAAAGTTACAATGAAATTTTGTTATCATAAAACTGAATTGATAAGAACTAGTGGTGGGCCACTACAAAGATTTTATCGATACTCGTTTTAACCGCTATTCTTTTGTTTTTGAAAGTGTTGTTTTTATAATGTAAGATACGCTTGATAATTTTAAAGTGTTATTTTGTTTTGCGACACTTTCTGTTTTAATCTAAGAATTTAAGATAAACAGTACTAAGACCTGCTTAGAATGTAGGCTTCATGGAATTTCTTTTGTGTTATAAAGCAGTTGACAGTTTATAGCCAGACATCATTTAATTAATAATTATATACATAGGATATAGTAAAATTAAGAATTAATTTTGTAACTTACAGTTTTTTTTTTCATATAATTTTATCGACTTTCCCCATCACTACGGCAATCAAAACAGGTTTTAGTGTTGTTGACTCATCGACAGGTGGATGTGTGCAGGATGCGAACCGCACACCGCATAGCAATTAAACTGAAAAATAACGTTTTCGGTTTTATTAACTAAACGGTTTAAAACCCCAAACTGCATACGGCATCGCGCCGCAAATTGCGTTATCAAAAAAAAAAACTAATAACTGTGTGACCTAATTATTAAAGCTTGGACCACACGCAGTAAGGTAAAGTTAAGGATGTGAATTAAGAATTAAAACATGTTTTAAGGTTTATGTATTAAGGCCTAGAAGATAAGAACGAAAATTGAGGATGTAAACGCGTATGAAGGCGCATTTCATGTAACTAAATTATTGTTAAGTAAGAACAAATGAAAATGTGGCCTTTTGCAAGTGACTTGAATGTTTGCGAAACCCATACCGATATAAGGATTGGGGTCCTGTTGGCGAGAGTCGAGTTTTAAGAAAAAATCTACTATTTATATTATATTACTAGCTGTTGTTCGCGACTTCGTTCCCGTGGGTAGAAGAAGATATAAGTTATGATTTATACCCGTCCTGTTTTTTTCACATTTTCCATTGTATCTTCGCTCCTATTAGTCGCAGCGTGATGGTTTATAGCCTAAAGCCTTCCTCGATTAATGGTCTATTCAACACAAAAAGAATTTTTCAATTTGGACCAGTAGTTCCTGAGATTAGCGCGTTCAAACAAACAAACAAACTCTTCAGCTTTATATATTAGTATAGATGTATTTTTTCTTTAACATTGAGCCTTGACTACGAAATAACCTGAAGCTTACCTTAATGAAATTAATAAAATTACCCCAAATTATAATTAAAACAGTACCTTCTTGCTAAGTTCTTTGCAGTACCTCAATATACCTTCAAACCCCATTGAGACCACCCGCTAAATTGGAACCCAATGAAGCATTAGATTAATTAAAACACAATTACACAACTACATATACACCTCCCCTTAAATATACATTTACTAAAGCCAGTGCACACGGTTGGCTCATCAAACTGCCATTTCTGGCGATACCCTAATGACAGGGTTATCATACATGTGCTCCCGGCTTTATCGAGAGGCGGGCACTGTGCCAAATAACGTTTTTTGTTTAATGATATGTATATGAATATGTATATTTATCAAAATTGGTTTCGACCCGTGAAAAGTTATAAATAGAAATAATAAACTAGTCAATTTGGACACTTAAGTGTACATACAAAAAGACAAATCGGTTGAAGATAAATTTGTGGGTTCCCCTCAAATATCTGTATCAACCGTTGTTTTACCCCGATCTTTTAATTTAGTATTTGTTGTATAGTAGCTGCGAAAATACAATATCTGTTTGAATAAAACTATCAACATCTACTGAACTGTCTAAATCTCCTTCAGATTGTTCCTCCTTTCGATCTCCTCCTTTGGCTGCTTTTACTAGACCACTTAAGTATGTACATAAAAATGGGTTAATAAAATAGATGGTCATACAAAACCTTATTATGTAACTAATTAATCTAATACACAAAATCCATCCTACTCCACAACCGTAACCAATTCTACTCCAATCTTAAAACAAAGTTCCACAGAATGTGCCTTAAAAGGCTCAGTGTGTCCCGGCCGGTGTGGCCCGGAAGTGTCCCGGATTCGCCGTCAGGTGGTCAATAAACATGTGCCCTTAAGGATTATCCGATAAGGATGGCGTAAAAGGTCCCGTACTGTCCTATTATATTAGGGCTTACGAAACTTCGCCTTGTAAAGTATTCATGTTTGGTATATTTTGGTTTGTGTGTTGGGCACGATAAGTGGTCTTTTTTTAAGTGTTTCTTTACATGTAAAAGAAAATGATTTGTTAATATTTTCAAGGTCTCGTAAAAACATTTGCAATTATGATGAAACCTATTTTGAACAACAGAAACCAGTGAACCAAACTTGATGAATTTTAATAGAACCAATTGACAACCATTTTACTTTAAATTAATAAATAATCAAGAAAATCAAAAAGACAACCTCTTTCGTTTTGAAGTCGGTTTAAATGTACCTAATCCTCAAAACGACTTGTTCGATAAAATAAATACTGAATATTCTATTATGAAACAGTTAGTTCACGAATAACTACAAGTCACTACATATAACCTAGGAACAGAACCCATACCGTTAACAATGAAAGTACTTTTACCCGCCATTTGTTACTGACACAAAAAAATAATGGTTTCGTAACTCTACACTTTGATAATCACTTTATTTTTATTATTGAAACCTTACAAACTTAACTTTGCAGCGTAATTTAATCAAACTAGTCTTTAAGCAGCTTAAAATAAGGGTGTTTTTTCATGAGTGAGTGTAGGTTTAAAAAATGTCACGCTTGGAGGCCGGGAAGTCGGTTTTTATCTTCTTTTAATGCATCGACACTCACGCGCCGATTGCCACAGATTAAATTACAAGATAAAAAAATATTATATCAAATATCTTTGAGAAAGTGCTCTTGTTAAACTTTATGAGATTTTTTTCTTACATTTCTTTTGTATGTTTTTTTTTCTACAGACAAGCCTACAATGTAAACATTGGGGCCCGACAAATTATGATACATTTTTCATTTGGAAGTACTTTGCCGTCATCAACAAGACTCTTTTATCCATGATTTGTATATTCTGCTTCTGATTTTCTAATTTTTATATGTATTACTCCACAATTGACATAATCTAGCCAGCATTTCTCTACCTCGACCCTCGGCGTATCATAAGACAGGCATTACTCCTAGTTTTCCGAAACTGTGTTACATTGGTTGCTGGAGACAATACATTTTAAATGCGACTGTTGTAAAAGGGAGACGGAAATCCACATTGTAGAGTTGCATCTCTCTTCCACATCTCTTTGACGACCTCCGTGGTCGAGCGGCGTACGCACCGGTTTCAAGGTGTCGCTAGCTCTGAGGTCCCGGGTTCGATCCCCGGTCGGGACAATGTAACAAAAAAAACACATTTCTACATTGTCTCGGGTCTGGGTGTTTGTGGTAACTTCGTTGTATCGGAATTCCATAACACAAGTGCTTTAGCAACTTACTTTGGGTTCAGAACAATGTATGTGATGCTGTCCGAATTTATAATTGGAATTTATCTACAATAACACTAGAGTTTTAGGCGCCATTTCTAACAGACCCATATATATACCCAAACATTGGTTACATGAACGTAACAGAACACCTGCATCCCATACAGTTTATTCTAGATGTTGTCTCAAACATCTGTTTATCATCTGTATGATTGCATCGCGAAATATTCCACTGTCAGTCAAGATATAATATTTGAGTTAGAGATAGCATAGTTGCATAAATGCCATTTTTATCTGATGTGTTTGTTCTGTGATAAATACTTGGATACAAGTGTTATATGCGTAGATGTGTAGTTTGTCACGTACACCTGCAATTTTGAGGTATCAAATCTCGCCAATGATGCTGTGATTTGCGTAGGAAACTCTTAGGTATTAAACCTGATAGAATCGAGTAAAGGAAAGTATGACAAGAAACGAAGAATTGACGTACAGAGTGTTTAGTTTGACAAAACTTGGCTTTGCCTAGAAAAATATTTTTTTACTAATATACGAGTGTTATATGACCTTTACTTAACAAAAGAAGATGTTAACGCGAAAATATGCGTCTTGAATTTCTTAAAATTTTGATTGCGTCACAACAAATGGTGGTCGCAAGGTAACAATTTGTCAGTGAAGCATTGAAAGAAATCTTACCATATTGTTTGTTTTTTATATAAGTTCTAGGTGCACATTTAATTTTCAAGCCATGTTAAGTACTTAAAATGCAAGTTTGTTATCTTTAATATGCAAAAGCATCCATCCTCTATGACTATTTTCTTTGTATGTATCTAACATCTTCACTAAGAACCAAACAGTAGTTAAAGTAAACAATTTCCATACAAAACATTAATAGTTTTCGTAAGTTCCGTGTAATTACAATTACTTACGTCGTCCGCTGGAAACTTGGAGAAAGTTCAGCTTTCCCTGCTTACCCTCAAGCTATACGTCGCTTAGAATAAAGGTAATCATATTTAATTCACTATTATGCACCCTATATTATAAAACCAGGCTGTGTTTATTATTTCGTTGCTATAAGCTTTAATAAATTATTGTAAAATTAGCTTTTCGCCTGCGTCGAGGTCGGTCAAATCGCGTTTCCAAGAGAAATCTTCAAAAGTCCGGGATAAACTCTATCTCTGTACCAAATTTCATTAAAATCAGTTCAGTGGTTTAGACGTGAAAGCGTAACAGACAGACAGAGTTACTTTCACATTTATAATATTAGTAGGGATATACGCGTTTATACAAACCCTTTTATACAATTCGTCGTGTTTCAGAATTGATTTGTACGCATTTAAACTCGTTCAGACGATTCGTCGTGTCTATAAATTGATTTGAACGCATAAGGCGCAGGTTCAATTCAAGCGCAGGCAAATACTATCCTATGACATTTTAAAAGATACAGACTTTTTCTTAGAAAGGACAATTCAGACGATAACAATTAAAATAACAATAACATGTGGAAAATCTTCTGATTTTCTTGAAAAACCTTTCAAAATCACAGATGTTTTCTACAAATTGGAGTTATATAAACTTAGCCAAACAAATAAATACGATTGCTCATAAATAATTTATTGAACTGAGTCTAGACTGTAAGAGACAATCTGGATTGGTTCTTTAGGGTAGATAGACAATCGTAAAACATAATTTATTCATCACCCTGTTTTATGTGCCCGTTCTTCAGATGTGGTAAATGCTTGTCCATGTATTCATCTACTAAACCTTATGCGGAGAAATTCGATGGGACCAATCATGGTGTAGTTTGAAGTCCACTAAATTATAACACCATTAAACTTACTCAAAATTCGAAAAAAAGTCTCCTTACGTTATAAAAATAAATTAAAACATCACATCTTAAGATTGCTAAGGAGGACATCAAGTCAATAACCAATTTCGCTACAAAAAACAAAACACAATCAGGTCGGACACCACCTGTCTCCCAGCTGCGCCTGCGCATAAAAATGTTACATTCACGAACAACCCGATGCGGTGCGGCCATTGTATGATACATGTCTTTTTGTATTGACAAGAAAAGGTCGTTTATTGATATTAAAGCTGTAAAAGGCAATTTTGTGAGACACCTGTATTTTGTAAAATATTTTAGATGTTTTGTTTTTACTCCATGGAGATAGAGGGTAATGGTTTTGATGTAGATTTAAGTAGTTTAATGTGAGGTTTATTGATATTGTTAATTAACAAAAGATAGTGTTTAATTTTAATTGGCCGTGGCTCAAGATAATTGTCGGCTTTTTGTATTTCACTTGTAAAAATACACCGTTTAATTCTACCATTGGTCAGTTATTATTTTCACTACCGTATTTGATTCTGAAAAAGGTTAGTTAGTCAAAATGCACTTACAATCTTCTATCTTCTGACTTTAAGATGGAACAAAACTTACAATTAAATAACATCACTTAATTTTCATTTAATAACTCAGTCTTAACGTTCACACGGCACTATATTCTGGAAGTTATTTCAAGAGACTGGACAGAGATGTAAAACGGACAATAGGATTCGTAGTCTGCGTAACTTCCCAACAAGTTTATAACTACTGGGTTAGGGTCCGTACTTAGGGGCGGGCGAGCCGAACATGTTACTATAAATGAAGAACATACATATGCTAGCAGAAAATTATCTACTGGTAAAGAGTCTATAGAATACCTATGTTGGTCATCACGCCAATCCGTCATTCCCGCGCACGACAAGCGTTTGGGTGAACTACGAATCCTTGAATGCATAAGAAAGACCCGAAGAACAAGGATAAATTCCTTAAAAAAAATCCGTTCAAAAAAATGTAAAGCACATTAAAGATACATAAAACAAAACCCTAATTGATAGATATACATAAGTATCGTGGTTATCTTTTATCCTAGTCAGGCGTAACAGCGATCCTAGATATAGGATACCGCTTTATTAAAGCTAGCGTGTATAACGTTATCGATGCATTTTTGATTACCACCCTTTCATAGATTGGTGATTTCGCATACATATTCTAACCAGCCCATCCTATCCCAGATAGCAACAATGTGTACGGAGCCTTACGACTATGGTAATAGAATAACAAAGTTGCGCCGCTCCCTCCGGCTAAGTCGTGAAGATACCGTCACGAACAGATTACCGAGCTTAAAATAAACTGCTTGACGACAATTTGTTATAAACATTCAAGACAGGGTTGCCCGGTAACGTATGTGGTAATACCTTGTTAATCCAACTAAGATCAACTTATAAGCATGAAGATTTTATTGAAAAAGAAAAGTGATAGTATAATATTATGCTTTTGTATTGGTTCTACTTGTTGGTGTTCAAAGGTTTCTGGCAACATGGGATGACATAGGATCGTATTTGGATGAATTGAACGCAAAGAGACCTAAGTATATACAGCAGAAGGGTTTCAGATTTTTTCGGCACTATTTATTTTACAAAATAGCTTTCAGTGAAAATTTCCCAAGAGTCAAGTCTACAACCAACGCATTTTGTAACTTAAAATCTAGGTCATTGAACACAAAATACAATGTTAAATGTAATTGTCGTCTAACCTAGTATTTAAATATTGTAGACACTTGTGTAGTCTGCGACCTCTTGACCGCCGTTAACAAAGAGTCATTTAAACAGACTTCGAGCTAAGACAAACAAAGACTTTTGTTTATTTCATATTTAATTTAAATAAACATAATTATTAATCGAGAAAAAAAACATAAAGTCAACTATTAAAATGTTGGCAACCTCTGTCATGCGCGAGCGCTCTTAAAAACACGCACCTGTCAAATTATCCTTTACAAAACTTTGTATTAGGATAACTTTTGGATAAAAAAGGATAGTTGCGTTTTATTTTTAAACAGAGTTTTTATACAAAAGGACGCACCAAGATGGTTTACCTCTTGCGAACTATCTTACAGGATAAGCATAATAACAAGTAAACCCAATGTCATTACGATTCTCTATAACAAAAAGAAACATTCAAATGCGACACAAACAAGAAATAAATAAAAACTGTTGACGGCCCCTGCTTTCGATGCGCATACGCATTTTCGACAGCAGCTGTCACCGACCCATTATATGGCGTTGTCACTATCGATTTCTCGCTATTATCTTAAATTGTTTGACACAAAGAAACGGCGATGGAAAAGGTGTTGATGGTGAAAACAACTTTAAATGGTCTTTTGAAAGATGGAAAGGCATTCTTCAATACAACTGGCTTTATTTAAGACAGGATATAGAATAGGAGGTACTTGTACTAGTATTTTAGCCGAAATAATTCTTGGCCTCTTTGTACAAGTATGCTAGTTAATATTACATTTTATTTATATTCCCATCTAAGGTTTATGAACACACAAAACAGTATAAAAAAAGAACATGAATGAAAAGATGTCAAAAATTGCTGTTTATTTCATAACAAACCATATAACCCATAATAGGAGAAGTAGGTGATGTTTTCATCCAGCAGAGTGCGACTTTAAAGAAAATAAAATTGAAGCTTACATACTAATATAATATTATATAAAATTACCATATTACCATATTTATTCTCTAGCTCACTGTGTCCCACATCCGGGCAAAGGCCTCCCCCAAATCCTTCCACGACTCTCTATTACCAATTAAAATTACCATTACTTATAAATAAATCAAAGCGTTGACAAGTCATGCGCCGGCGCAGCATGGGCTTAACACTAACACGATAGTACAATGTGTTACTTGACTGACACCCACAACTAAGCTAAAAGCACGTTTAGACTGGGCGAGAATTATCATTGGATGTGATACATTGCCAGCAATGATGTATCACTTTTGATACCAGAGCTGCGTGGCTACGCAATGTATTTGCAACCCGTACTGTATTTCTCGCCTTGTATAAATGAACTTGACAATGTTGACATTACTTTGACATGATGAAGACAGTCTTGTTGGAGTCACATTTGACTTCTTGTTAAGTTTGACATCTATTGGTATTCAAATACAGTTTTAGGCTTTTATTAAGCCCTAGTGTTGTGTATTTTTATTGGTAGTTACAGATTTAGGTAGGGGCCTTACATTGAAATAACACCAACACCGATTCCGATTTGAGGTCCTCATTTAATCTCGGTACCATTTTTGAAAGAAACGTAAATATACCTCATAGACAAAAAAAAAAGTTTAAATCAAACGCTTCGATTAAAAACCATGTTTCAAATCATCATTTACCGAAAACCTACAATAAAAAAAAAACATTACCAATATAAATTACACGGAGTACGTCTGTTTAATTATAAATAAATCAAAGTGTCGTCGCTCGGCGTGCGCAGGCGCAGCGAGACAGTCTTTCACCGAACACATTATACTAACACGATTGTAGTTACGTTCCGGTAATAGAACCCGTGTTACTTGTCAAGTATACAAGTTTATGTTTAGATGATCATGCTAACACTATACTGTGATGCATTCTTTCTAATAATCTTGATATTTTACTAAAAAAGTAAATGGTATTTCAAAAATAAGACTTATTAATGTTGCGTCGAGGTATATTTTAATGAAAAAACTGATTTAAGTATGAATAATAAATAAAAACATTAAAAACCTATAAAAAAAACTAAACACATTATAACTAGTATCAAGATTGTTTACAAACAGTGCACCAACAGAAAATAAGTGATTTATATTTTTATCTAATTATTTATATTTTTTTCTTAATTACTTCTAGAGTAATTCTAAAAGTATGTCAATGCCTCCGTAGGCCCTTGACTGAAAATTGTTTTATTGCAAATAATTGCATTAATTTTATTGCTTCACCCGCACCTGACGCTCAATACAATAGTCATAAAATATATCCTTGAAATATTACTGTTGTTTAAAAACTGATGATAATATTCTTCATGGTTACCAAACCAAAGAATACACCTTTTATTGGAACCATGTCCTACGAAACGAATATCATATCTACTATAACTATTTGTCAAAAAAATATAATTTTATAACAGAGTCCCGAGATTACGGGTAAAAGAGAAAAACCCTAAGAAAATAATATACTATTTTAACAAACAACATTTAATAAATGTTTGGTAAGAAATACCACAGAAATAAATAATATTTTAACAGACTTAATATTTACTTTTAAACTAATTTATTGTCGTTTTTTTGTTACAGGTACGTTTCTCGAATGTTTCATAGTTCGGTGAGTTATGATAATTAAATAAGTTAATGTAGATGTTTTAATGAGCTTTATGTATCATTAGAAAATGTATGTGTTTTTAACTGACAAAAGGTTTAGGATCTCTGCATAATTATGTACCTTAAAGGGAGTCTTCAACCTTTTATTTGATGGCAAAACGAGAGATTATTTTTAAAATATGATTTTATTTTTAAATATGAATTCGATTGTACTTGTTATAAATAACAAGGTATCTCTTTCTCACTAAAGAATCTCAACTTCATATAACATATCAAACTTACCTAAAATCGATTTTTTATCCTGTATGGGGTTAAGAGTTAGCTTATTTTTCTCGATTCGATTGAAGATCCACTGTAATACCAAAAAGCCATGGTCGCCAAACTTTTGAACGGGAAACTACTCGTAAATCTCCGCGGGTGGTCACCCATAAATATTTTACGATACACAATATATTTAAGTTGTAATAATATGGTACAAGGCTGGTTACTTATCTAGTAAGCATGTTTATTATTGGACATGTTTTTTTAATGATTTCGTTGATTACAACATTTATAATGTCTGTATCAGAAAAGATGCAGATTTGTTTTAGGAAAACAGGATGATTCTTCGAATTTAAGTTTTTACTGATAAAGAGAACGTACAGTTTCTGGTCTTTAAAAAAGAATACATTCTTGTCGAGTGTAGTTTCTTTGAAACTTTTAAGTCATTTGCAAAATGGGTTAGGACAGGCATTCGTGGATCACAAGAACGCTAGTCCTACGCGAGGATCAAACCCGCGACACGTCGAAAAAGCGGGATTGTTGACGTGTCAACCTCAACCACTCGGTTATCCAGGCAGAAGCAATAGAAGCAAACTAAGAAACATTATTTCTAAAATATATATTAGCTAACTTATCCTTCTATGACACAACAACTTGACTTTTTTATCAGCTAATCACAATCTTTTTTAATCCTATTATCCTTCTTTAGAAGAATTATAGCAATTTTGCATTATTCCCATCACCAATCTTTCGTTGTACCTTGGCTCACTGGGTCCTTCTAAACACGTTTTAAAGGCATTACCATGAAATTTGCTTAAATGATCTTACAGTATTACATAGGCACAAAGTAACAACCCATGTTTCACACGTCGGTTAAAAATTCTATGTCGACACATCAATTTGCATCAATCAACATCTGTCGATTTACCCCAACACGATTTGAGATAAAATTAACCGTATGTCTTTAGGTTAAGGTTTATTTTTGTTAAGTCAGGTCTGAAGATATAACTTGATACAGGATGTATAGATAAGCGATTTTGTAGGCTTATTATTTTACGGGTTCGGCAGAATATATACTTTTACAAGAAACTGAATATGATATTAACTAGTTTTCCAAGTTGCAACTGTTTATGTGACAATTGTTTTGTATGTATAGAATTCTTCTTCATTAATTATGCCAAGTATGTATTTTGGTTAAACAGCTTATTATATAAAACCTACTTGTTCTCGGATAGTCAGAATATAAAAATTATCTTCGATAAGCAAAACAATCGATGACATTTAAAAATGATAAATCCCACTTAAAGAATACTTAAATGATTTCATTTCATCAATTTTCTGAAAGCTTTCGGGAAATTAACCTGATGTTAAGGTAAAACAATGACTATCTGTCATTAAATTTATAATATCCTACATCTTAAAAGTTACGAAAACAGAATAAAACTTAATAATGTTTCATTCAGTTTTAAACATTAATAAATGATTACTTTCAACGTCATATATGTAAGTCAATAAAGTAAATCAATCTTATCCTGAAATCTGTTGAACTTCTGCAACCGGCTTAAAGATTCATTATCTCTCTGTTGAACCCTAAAACTGTCGCAGATGTTCACGTTCACAGCCTTCACACCTGTTCCGTTTCATGTCGGGACTTGTTTCAGAATCCTGCTTTTATTCTACGTCCTTAATATGCAAGGGTACCGGAATTTTAGACTTGTTTCTACTTGATGAGTCTGTTGTCTAGTCCCTGGAACATATTTTGATAACTTCTTTGTATTATAAGTTTAATTAATTATTTTTTTTGCCTTTGCCACGTGGCTAACTTTCTTCTTTTTCTTTAGTCAAACTTTTATGAATCAGCAGGATCTTGAAAAAATAATTGTCCCAGACTCGGGATAAGAATTCAAGGATCACAAATTCTTGTCCTACGCTGGGATCACACCCTTGCAATGGCGTGGCTTTCTCTACTACCCGACTATTCATACACTGAACTAGACTGTATAAGCATTTAAGCAAAAAGAGCCTTTTTAAGGATTTCTTTTCATCTCATTCCAGAATTTAAAATTCCCTTCCATCCGTCCGGCAAATCCACGTTCATTATAATCATATATTATATAATTATCGGTCTTTTCTTCTTTTGTTTTGCAACAACATCGTAATCAGTGCCGGCGTAAGGGCCACTGACACCCCGGGCGAAAATATTGTGGCGCCCACTTGAGGGAAGCAATATCAAGTGTTAGTTTTTTGCTGATCCCAAGTAAAATTATATTAAGAATTTCATCTTTCCATTAGCGTTACGTTTGGCGGTGGAAGTATTCCACCTCTAGCGTAGGGCACAGTTCTGAGGGTTTGCGCCAGGAGAGGCAAAAGACTCCAACTTCAGACCTTGGCGCCCCCCCAGAATTTGTCGCCCTGGGCCATCGCCCCATCACGCCCCCCCCCCTAACGCAGGCACTGTTCGTAATACCATATGTAATAGACTATAGTATAACTAAAACCCCTTACACAATATGTATAACCCATACCAAACCCCCTTTAAAAGACCTTACATTGGATAACCATACAACTTTTACTTCTCGGAACAAATTCGTTTGATATGATTATTACACAAATATGGAGTGGTACCCGTTGAGTGTCGACACCTAAACAAATTGAGGGCACGAGCGCTGTGCCTTTAGTATCGACAGGTGTGAAACTGGCTTGTGGTGTTGCGGTTCCGTAGCTTTTATTATCAATACTCCTTAAGGTACAGGCTTAGACAATGTTACGTGTAAATAGGAAACGAATCAAAGACTTTAAATTGATAGGAATGATGTTCCTTTTCGACAAGTGACGTGACTTGCCTGTTGTAATGACTTGACTTGCATGTTAAATTTTTCCAAGTCTTTAAACTCGATCGGTGTTTCGAAAAATCTACCTTGTCTACAGAAAGATGGAGGGTGTTTGTAAAACTCCAGTCGATCACGTAGATTTAGGTTTGAGTATCAAGTAAATAGGCACAAATATACAAGTAAAACTGTGCTGCTTTCACACTTAACTTTACCAACCTTCTTCCTTTAAACAACCTTCTTTGAGTTTGATTCTTAACAGCTTGAGATATCTTTGCCTGTTTCACCGCACTAAAAACTCTTCCTCAAGAGACTCCTCAAGGCGTTAAACTCCCAATAAAATAACACGATTCCGTTTTACTGTTCGACTATTGAACCACAAAGTAGTATCCTCGAAAGTGGACGATAAAATTAAATCCACCTGCCACACTCATATTATTGAATAAAATAAACAAGGCAAGTGACTACATAAAAACAATTGGTATACCGCACCATGAGGTAAATATGAATTACGAATTTCAACCTTACGTTGTTGTGATACGATTGATTTTGATTAAATAACTACATAAATACATTTGGTATACAACGCACCATGTGTTAATTGTAAGAATGAATTTCAATCTTATGCTGTTTTAATAAGGTTTATTTTGATTGTAAAGTACACTGTAGGCTCACAAGTATATGGAGTTGTAACAAAGCTGACATTTAATATTAAAAGTTTTTGTTAAGGATGTAAAAATAGGTGTGACTGAATCCGGGTCTAAAGAGCTATACCTAAATAAAGGCTGATTGGTCATAACACTATTTGTGACCTATATTCAAGACATAAGAGAACAACGCATAAGATTTTATTAAATTATTTACAAATAACACATTTAAAACAAGGCTTTTAAGGTTTGACTGCACGGATAGCCGAGTGGTTGATGTCACCACGCAAAATCCACAGAGCGCGACGTGTCGCGAGTTCGTACCCCGCGTAGGACAAGCATTTGTGTGATAGACGCATGCTTGTCTGGGCGTCTTTTTACAAGTGATTTTAATGTTTGTGATACCCCCAGGACGAGGATTGAATTCCTCAAAGCGGGAATCGCTTATGTAAAAAAAGTACACTTGTCATTTTGTAAGCAATATCTGAGCGCATTTTGCGATCGCTTCGCTTGCTACAAGTAGATACCCAATCCAATACTTTACGATCAATCATAATAATTCTTCGCTTCAAATTGCCTTTCGCGGCGCACGCGCATCTTGCCGGCACAAGGTCGCATTATATAAGTATAAGTATAATAAAATGCGCATGTATTTATCTAACACACACATTTAAATCGTAAGGTCATCGTGTTTTCTTAGAATATTTTGAAACTATTAGATTTATTGATAACTGCATCAACATTTTTATATAAGGCTTATTGTACTGGCAGCTGAATAAAAGAGTAAGAAACGTATTTTTTTAAGTCAATGACGTCATCTCGATCAACTTATGTGCTTCTGTGCTGTCTTTATCATCAGTTCATCTTTACCCATGAAACAAAGTAAGCTTCGTGGTAACACTTATCTGATGACCACGAAAGCATTGTATCAACCAGTCACTAACTCATTTACCTGACATTGATACAATTGATTTCTCATCATTAAGACCTCTTCATTATAACAGGGCACGAACAAACACGTGTTAAAGTAGATTGTGTGAGTAAGACAGCGCAATACAGTGCTAAGAGCGGCATCTCTCTTCTACAAGTCTAATTGAAGAGGTGGTATTTGGACCTTCTTTTTTTGTAAACGACTCCCGCACTAAGGATTGTAGGTAATCCTTGTGTCGCGGGGGGTTTCGCAAACATACAAATCACATGCACAAGACACCCGACTCAGAACAAGCATTCGTGGATCACACAAATACTTGTCCTACGCGCTTATCGAACCCGCGACGCGACGCGCCCAGTGGGTTTGACGTGATGACCTCAACCACTCGACTATCCGTGCAGTCAATTGACTTGTTTTATATACCTTAAGTCGTTCAGTTTAATTAACATCACGTTTCCATTGTTGCTCTGTTTGTTGAAGTCGGGAGAATCACGACTTGCATTGATAACAGTAACATTGATGTATGTAAGGTTATGCAAGATTGATTTGAAAAGGCTTTGAGATAAGTATTTTGTAAGATGTTATGTAGATGCAGGACTTGTCGTGATCCTGAACGATGACGGTCAGTCAGTCAACTTTCATATCATTTGCGTATTTGTCGCTTACTAATTTATGTAATTTTAACGGCAATACATTTGCAGAGATTTGAAAATTTAAACTGTCTAGCTATCACTATAACGGTGTTGTTGAGATGTAAGTAGCGTTTTGTAGTCCTTTTGTCAACTAATCAAAGCCATGATTATAAGACTCGATAAAAGATAAAACAGATCAGCCTTTTTGAAATGAGAGAAACGTGAAAATATCGAATAATCTTGAATGAAGGCCTGTCATTCAAAATCTAGCGAATCGTTTTCGTTTAACAAGGCCACAAACGTACAAACACAAACTTTCATATTCACAAACTAAAATCACATTTAACATTTTCTCACATATCACCAAATAGTGACAAATCACTGTCTCACTTCAATCATCACTTTAAATCAATAAAGAGTGTTATTTGTACTCACTTAGATGTGAGCTCACAACCTTGAGTTTACAAACCCAATCAGCCTACTACTACATCTCAAAGTAGGTTCGAGCTGTGGAAGCGAGATGGTATACTTACTACTTGGCGTAGAGCAATGTCTCGCTTTCACAATGTGTGTCTTACTAGCTGTTAACCGCGGACTCGCCCGCAAAAAAATTATCCCACGGGAACATAAAATCAGGATAAAGACTATCCTATGTGTTAATTCTAGTTATAAACTATCTGTGTACCAACTTTCGTCTAAATCCGTTCAGTAGTTTTTGCGTTAACGAGGAACAAACATCCAAACATACAAAATTTCGCGTTTATAATGTAAGTGAGATTTAAAGGCATTTATTAAACCTCTATTCCACAATACCACGTGAATTAAAACATAAATATTACTAAACCATTAAATTGACAAATGAATAGCGATACGACGGATGTGTGGTTATTTGTTATTTATGACTTACAAGTCTTTGAGGTTATAATTTTATATACAATATTATGAATAGAGTGTTATAATACTCGGTTTTTAATCTGAGATCATGCGTTAGTTCAAGGTCGAAAAACCCGTTTGTATTTTACTGTTTGTATGTTTTCTTTGGACTTTATCGAAATTTGTTCAAATTAAAAATCAAGTCAAGCTGCTTTAAAAACATATCTCTAATATGACTACTGTAAAAGAGTTCCCCACACTAACTTAAAAGTGTGTTTTAACATCTGAAATGGAAACTCATGTATAGTTACGTTATGATTTCACTTATTTATAACTAGCCCAGAATGTCCCACTACTGGGCAGAGGCCTCACCACTCTTCTTCCACTTGTCCCTCATGACGTATCCACGTTGCGTCATTAATTCTTTATTGGCATTAAGCAACCTACATTCTCTGGAACCGGGCATCAGATTTTGAAATAAGCCTCTCTCCAAAAACTACGACAATCTTACTTCAAGGGGACTTCAGTGTTTTCAAATACCTTTTTAAAGTGAAAACTATCTAAAAATACTCATCATTTCACACACACTTAACACATAATTATCTTTTTCTAACAAGAAGACTCTCTTAACGAGTCCACTTCAAACAATCTTTTAACTTAACTGTTTAAGATAAACAAGTATTTTAACACCTCCATAACTGACGTTAACCAGTCTTCAAAGAGGGTTAACTGTTTGGTTTAAAGTTATTTTCGTAGTTAGTAGTTGTGGACAGTGCACGTATTTTGGGATGGACAAAAACTTTTTGTTTTCGTTAGGCTTCCGTAGTTCTGTAAGTTGAAGAATACCGCGGAACTTCTATTTTTTCTACAAATGTTTTTTGCTACTAAAATGGGTAGTTTTTGGGAATCTTAGTTTTCCAGTTAACGACCCGTTCTTTATTCCCCTCTATCGTTTTGTGAGTCTACATTAACTTCTTAATTTTCCCTACCTTCTTCTGAGGTGAATTTGCTTACTTTGCAAATAATAATGAACACCATTTCATTATCATAACAGCCTAACATTAACCTATCACCTAGCAGAATTCAATCTAGGCTAGGTTTATTATCAAATATCAGCTATCTAAAATTTATTTTAAAATCTAGACCGCTGAGAAGTATCAGAACTAACCTCAAGACAGCAAACTTATACACTCACGAACCATCCTTCATTATATTAGTCGGATATCTCCAAAACGCATCTAATTTCTAAACCTCATTAAAATCAATATTCTCTGTACCCGTCTTCACCGCATTCATAAAGGTAATGGATATTAGACTAACCACAAAACACTGCATTCGAGGTCAGAATCGATCTGCATGCGAATGCTATTGATATGTTAATACCATTGAGAAGCTAGAGCCCACTATTGTCTATGGACCGACCAATGTTATGCTAATCCTGCCCTAAATAAATACTGCTCTCACTGAACGCGTATGGTCATTTTTCATTATGGAGATTAGTTTTGGTAAATAGCAGAGAATTAGGATGTATTAATGATGACTTCGTTCGTTTAGTTGTCGGTTAAAGTTACCTAGGCTGTGTTAAAACCACGTGCTTCCAGGATAAATTTCATTGAAATCGGTTCAGCCTTTTCAGCGTGGACAGGTAACAAACATACAGACACACTTTCTTTTTATAATATTAATGTCCTTCCAATAAGGAGTTTGGGGGTTTAACAGTGTATAGACACTAAAATAGACTTTTGAAGAATTACTAAAGGCTAGAAGTCAAATTGAGATAATACAACAAGCGTAAAAAATAAAAGAAATTGCTTACGACAACTACTCGTAACTGGGTATGATTTTCTAGATCATTCCGATAAAAGCCTAATTTTGATATTGAATCTTCAACCTGGCCTACGTACTACTACGAGTAAGTTAGACAAACCCTGGTAACAGTCTCGGCTGAAGGCCACATTAAACATACAGGTACATAGCCAGTGTGTCAGATTAGTCATCACAGTATTCACAAATGTGTTTGTCATTTTTGTCTCCAATGACACAGTTTTGACACACTGTGTACTGTTAGCGCGAATAGTGTTAGTATATTAGTTGGACAGAAAATTTCACTTTCTTTTCACGAATGGCCATTTAAGTGTTTTGTTTTACGATCTGTTAATTGTTTTAAAGTAAAATAATGATGTGGTTTCATAACAATCATGAGTAATACAGTAGAAAATACTTTTAATACTTTTTAATTGATGATTTTACTTTTCAACATTGTTTTTGTATTTTTGCTTTGCGTGTGAGTCATACCTACTTTGTTTTCTCCGTGTAGCCGTAAAATACGATTTACATATATAGACTATTCTAAAATGGTCTCCAACGCCTTTAAACATCGTCGAAAGACTTTCTCGTTCTTTTAGTTATTTAGACACTCTTATGGCCAAATACTGAAGTTTAAAGTAGACTTTCGAATTTAACTATAAACTAGAGATCGAAAGAAATACAAGAAAGGAGCAAAAGCTATAGAGCATTCAACAAGTCACTAAATATCTCTATAACCAAACAGTACATCGTAACAAGACAAAGATTTCTTAAAACATAGTTCAAAACAATAAAAAATGTTGACAAAAAAAGTTCAAAAACCTTCCTCAAAATGGTCCATTAGACACAGATTCGTACAATTGTATTTTATATTCCGAACAGACGGGAGACATTGAAATGTTATTTCTTTTTTACCGTGAGGAAATAAAATGGTATTTCTACCTAAAACGTTACCCTTGGTAAAGTAAGGCTAATTGTGAGGTCGACAAAAGGACGATTCTGTTCTATTGTATTGTCATTTAATTCATAAAAGTTTTTTGTGTTTGAGGAAATTGACTGTTTATTAATAATTGCAGGTAATTCTTTAACCATTGGTTGTAAATGGCATTAATTTCTGTTTTTTTATTTATCTAAATTTAGATTTAAAAAAGTAGGAGGTGCTCAACGAAAGTGGTTATCATACGTACCTAATGATAATCAGCTAATCAATATCTGTGATTATTTATTCGTCATATGATTGAAAAAAACATTTGATATTTTGATCAGACAACTGTACTATGCTTTTTTTTAATTCACTCAATGGCTCCAGAAATCTGACGGCAAATTTCACCGCCTTTAAAAGATACGTAATAATCCCTTATATTGTTTGTAGTATAATACGGAGGCCACAGCCTTCATAATTCAAGACAACAAAACTCCTTAATACTAACGCCTCTAACAACTCTCTGCGCAGGTCAGTATTACTCCAGAGCCCACAGTTACCCTTAAAGGACTTCCAAGGGACCATAAAAAGGGAATTTATAAGGATAATACTGTCATTTGTATGATAATGACACATTACTTGATATTCACGGTGGAAAATGTCAGATGCAATTGATTTTGATTATAGCTTAAGATCTTCTGGTGAAGGCTAAGATTTGCGACTGAGTTGCGGAAGCATTAGCTCTCATAAAAACTGGATAAAGTAATGTTAATTAGTTTTAAGTTGCAATAAAGTATCATCCTGTAGATAGATTATACGTAGTCTAAAATTAAAGTCGTTGCTTTTAAACAATAGGACGCGTGGTTAGTTGATGCAGATTAGAGTGATATGGGTATGAGTTTGTAATTGATTTATGTTTAAGTAGGCAAGTAATAGTGTGAAAAGTGAAAAAAAGATAATATTAACACTTTAACTATACCTAACATTATAATAACTTTCGTAAATCAGATTCATAATTATTTAACAACGATTCACTCACGCCAGTTTATCGAAACAGCCCGACTAGTTCATGAAAATTTTTACTTTACAGGACAGACACTGGGACAGAAAATATTTAAAACAGCTGGTATGATGTCAATTAGGATATAAATAAACCAACAGCAAAAAAATCTAAAATCGTAGCTAACTTTTTTGCATTTGTGATCGATTACGTTATTTGTTAATAAAAAACAAGATTTAAAAGACGCACGTAGTTTTTGCTGATAAGTTAAATATAATTAATTAATCGACAAAAAATCATTACGCAGGTACCTACTACACAAATAAATGTACGGTACCTACTATAAACCAATCTCGCGATTTAGATGAACAAAAATAATTCGTAACGTTATGACAATGAGGCTGAATACTGAAACCATAAAAGACAATTAATTTTAAAGTGTTTTTTCGTGTTTGTGTGTTTTAAGTTTTACTGTGCTGGTACTCATACAGCAAAGAAAACAATATACCCCTGCAGAAGATTCAATCAAGAAAGAAAACAACGAAATTACCATGAAGTAACAGTGATGAACCTTTTTACCCGACTGCGCTAAAACGAGGGTTGTTTTTGGATAACGCAGTCCTTCAAAAAACCTTTCCTAAATGTCTATTGTTTCAATCCCCATCGGTCCTCACTGAAAACATTCTTGCGACCGTTCGGGATTCACGACAAAAGCCCCAAATTGTTGGCTTTTTAAACAGATTTTCAGATTTTTTTTTTGAGTGTTGTAGGGTTACATCAAAAAGTTGAAACACTGAAGTTATGGAATGTTTCAACTCTTTTTGTTTTAATTGTTTTTGACGCAAAAGAATTATAAAAATTCGATTTTAATTTATGGAACACAAATTATTACCATTTTTGTATAAATTTGTATCGTGTATTTTGGCAATAGTTAAAATAATTTAAACTTAAAAAAATAGGTTCACAAACAACAATATTTTCCTAATTGCATTTTAAAGCTCCATTATTTTTCAATCAATCAATTATTTTCAAATAGGGAATATTATTCAAATAGCGAACTGAATTCGGGAAACCGACGACCGATGAATATATTCCACACGTCATTATCGACCGACAAATCCTAGAAAAATATTTAAATTCGTTCCATCCAGTTCATTCATCATGTATGAACGTGGAACGAATGTGTTATTTAAATTTGGAACGGCTCACCCATCTCAGACTACCAAAGATGGCTGATTTGGGTGTTGTGTCTTTGATGTTTTGTGGGAATTGGGTTTAGTTTGTTTTTCTATCGATTAAGCCCTTTTTATTTACTTATCAAGTAGAGCGATGGAATAAAACAATTGCCTCAACGGTTTTAAACTGGACAGCAAAATGATGTGTAAATAATAATATGTAGTTGATTTCACTTCTGAACGTAATCTACAAATTTTCTTCGACTAAATTTTTTATTACGAATTCCAAAAGAAAATAATTTGGGTCAGATGATATCAACTTTTGGTAAGTGAACTTAGTACTTACTTAAAACTTTCTATCTTCAGTTTAGGGCATAGCTAAAAAGACCTACTTACTCAATAGTAAATAAAAAAATAAAAAGCGTGAACCTCGTTTCAATTCGATAGAATTTCTCAATACATTCGAGTTTTACGACTGTTATATTTTTTATCAGGGCAGTAAAAGATCTGATTGCATCAGAATGGGTTCAGGCATCGGCTACTTTCGACAGCATTCGGGCAGGTCCGGAAATAGCCGATAAAACACGAGGCGTTTCCCGCCTTTACGAGTTTCCGTAAGAACTTAAGGATTTGGGTTAAGATGCTTATGTCTTGAAAGGAAGAAAGAAGTTACCATCAAGGCGATCTGGTTTCAGTGGGTTTTATTTGAATCTCACGAATTAATTATAATAAAAAACCTAACTTTAAGTTGTGCATGATTGCAGTTATGAACTGCATGGTGTAAACCTATCGTCTCTCGTTCACAGATTCTAAAGAATGAAGAAGTTCAAAATTCCTATTGTAATATGGTATCGCCAACCCAATTGTAATTTTAAAAGACGGTGCCGGGATTTGAACCAAAGACCTTTTACTTGGCAGTCCAACGGTCATGTCACTGAGCTGCCACAGCGATACAAAATGACTGTTGAATGTCAACATTGTAAATGCATCATACATAGGCAAACATTTATACCCACAGAAATACTACATATAAAGTCTGGTATATTTCCTGAAAGGCAGTTCACGGATTTCCTCTTCCTAGGAACTAGACAGACGTTTATTGTTCAATTAAGTATTCTACCGACGCAATTGTATTCAATTAAGTAAGTTCGTAACAGTCTAAATTAATGTAGGCACTAAACTAATTCTTCTACAGATGAATAAAATGTATGTTTTATCTAATATAGACTTTACTGATAACACCTTTGATATAACTGTCAGATGTGAGAATATTTCTTCGGAAATTGATATTGTTTTTTTTTTTAAGAATTGTTAATATCGCATGCACTGCAACAGTAAAAGAAAGAACTTGGCTTTCTGTGTAATACTTATTAAACGAAAACTTTTATACACAAAAAAAAACTGTTCACTCGTTTTGTACCAAATGATCGTAATCGTCAAGCAGGGCGTTTTTCAATTTTTCAAATTTAACCACCCTATATTGTAAGGGGACCTTTATATATTGGATTATAATATAAAACTATGATCGTTCTTGCCGGCCCGTTTAGTGAATCTAAACTAAGCCAGACCACCCAAACGCAATACCAAAAAAACATTTAACTCGGTCCCGCCGTTGCGGACTTCAGTGACATACACCCGTACAATATAAAGAAACTAAATAAACACTAAAGTAATTTACTATCAATCTTCGATATCTTAACGTTTTCTTAACCCAAATACTTCGAAAGTTCTTCGCATAGTTTTCTCATGATCTTGGTCCCATTAGGGGTCGTTTTAGTGCCCCCACTCCGGTTTTATGACCCCGTGGGGGAGACGCAATGATTCCTGAAGCCATTAGATTGTTTCGTGAAAGTAAACACGTTTGGATGGTACCTATATGTGGATGGATCAGGATCACATTGAGTTATGCAAGTAGTTTATGAAGTAGAAAAGCTAAAAACGGTTTTATTTGGTCAGCTTGAGAAAAAGTTTACGATTACTTCTTTTTTAATAGTAAGTTATAGACCTTCGTTTAATTTTACACATAGAAACTATACGATGTATTATAAAAATTATTTTTGTACAAAATAATTTACTGAAATTGTGGAGGGTGAATCGTTATTTCCTACACCAAGATTAGAAAACAGGAAGGTCGCTTTCATATCTAAGCATTAAAAAACACTTTATGAACGAATCCTTTTTTCCACAAAACAGTAGGTAAAAAGTATTCTAATACTACAAAAATAACAAGCCCAAATAAATTTCCTTCACGAAGCCATTCAAATAAAAATAAAATCTTCACGTAAAAACAAGTAAATTCGTATTGCTAACAGGGTAAGGTTCCCTACGATCGGTATCGAAAACGCAGCAAAAACAATCCCCCTTTAGCTAAGCAAAGAGCCCGGGATCCAATCGTGCGGAAATAGTTTATAGCCGGCATTTGGTGCGTTCACCTCATTCGGTAACGCGCCAATTGTGAAACCAGTTTCACTTATTTTGGGCTAAACAGTGCGTGTATTAAGATATTTTAGTTTCTTTTTTGTTTTGTTTTTTTAAGGATTTTGTACGAATATTAAATTGTTTTTTTTTTTTTATGTTTGTGCCAGTATTCATTATGAAACAATGAACAAGAGTTTGTTTTATCAAGTTAGCAAACAAATTAGGCTTGACAAATGTTTGGATTTTTATTTTTGACTTAATTGGAAAAGTATTTACTTATTATATAGCCTTATATCTAAATTTTATTTTTTGTATCGCATGACTTAACATCTCAAATAAAAAATGAATATTTTTTGAAAAGAACAGCCTAACTAGGTGTTGTTAATACTAAGTTTAACACTGTACCTAACTACTTACCGATCCAAAATAACAACCTCAGCTAGAATCACTTAACCTTCACATTATCGACAAACTCCTGCAAGATTTCGTTCCGTGGATGTCAGATTAAATTTACTCTTAATGGAGACAAAGCTATTTAGAGTGTTTTCCACATTTTCCTACCGATATCCCTATATAGAATAGAAGGAAAATGTTCTTGCTATTACATTGTACTTAAGCTTCATGTTTGTATGTTTGTTACTTTAACTCGTTTATGTAGTTAATAAAATATTTAACGATTTACGTTGCTATTCAATCATAAATTAATGTTTTGTCTTGTCATTAAAACTGGGGTAGGTATTGCTGTATGTATTTCATATCTAAAAAGAAGTTTCAGTTAAAGTATCTGGTTACCTATTTAGGTGTAATCCAATAACGGTGACCGTTGCCCAACGCTTACAATAGTGTAGTCCAACAACCAATACTTGAAAAAAAGTGTAAACATGTAAAAAAAACCGTTCCATACTTGAAAAACACTGGCAGCATTCTTAAACAGAAACAAACTCCTTGCTATTTACATATCAATCATCAAAACAAATTCGGACAAAACCGATTCAAACAAAAGGGGACCAATTTTTGTCCCGATCGTAACATGTCCAAGGGTCAGCCCAATTGTGTTATATTACAATAACATGGAAGAACAATGAGCATGTGTGGCGACCTTAATGGCGAGTGACGTCATTTGTTATGCCGCCAAAATGTTATTGTTATAAAATCGTTTTAATTTAAATGGCGTCAATTCGCGTGTTATGTTTAAGGTATTTCTGTTGGTTGATATTAATTTGAGGCAATTTGAAATCGTAAGGGTCTGTCCGATTAGTAAGGGTGCAAATTATTATGACTTTCGTAAGGCGATTCATGACTATTTATTCAATGACGGTTAGGTACTCATGCGTATATATCGGGATAGCCCGACTAGTGTCTCGCTTAGGTACACCAAGCAGTGTCCTTCGAACTTGGGTGCGAACAAAGTTGTAGGCTACCACAACACGCCATGCATGATATGTAATCTTTATCACCAATTTGGCCTGTCAAAGTCCAAACAGACCACCCCAAAGTTGTGCCATAACATCAAGTCTTCTTCCTTATTTATGCATTAGCAAAAAAATGAGATCAAAAGCTCATACACTTAACAATCCGCCGTTTTAGATAATCATTTTATTATTAAGAGCGTTTGGCCGGGCTAACAAGATTTCTGGTTTAATTATTTAGTATTTTTTTTTGTTGTCAATAATGTGCCAAATTATAGCTTGAGTGAATAAATTCCTCATTCATTACAGGTACTTGTACCTATATACATCTTACACTCATATTAAGCAGTCAAATAATACCTCACTTTTATCGACGATCGAAAATCAACCCTAAAACAATTACAATAAATTAATGATTACGACTGAACAGTGCACATAATAATTAATCTTACATTATTCTCTAACTCTACTGGTACAGTTAAGCACAACAAAGAACAAACAAATAGACATGTTGCAGCATTCGAGTCCGTCTGTAGAATTTATTACTTCTAAATCCAGTCGTCGCGTCGCACACTGGCGGAATCTCTAAGTGCTCTCTTAGTTTTCTTTGTTGCCAAAAATAGACGAGTGCGGTTCAGCCCTCGCTTCAAAGTTAACTTTAAATACAATACTTATTGCAGTACGTAGACTACGTTAAGCTACGTACAAATAGAACTACGTAGTTACTACGTGGAGTTGTAAGTAATATTGTGAAGCAAAAAGGTTGGTTTTAAAACCGTTTAGTGCTTGAAAAATGTCTCTGAAATCTGAATCTCATTTGTTTCAGTGACAAATCTCGCGGAGATTGTAATCGCATGATAATGAGATTGTTTCCACTAAGTTCTTGTGTAAACGAGGAAGAATTACGCTTGCGAGTATTTTTTTGTAATTTTTGTTTGTATGTAACACGTGTTTGGGAAAATTAAATCTGAAACCTTTTAGAGTAAACTTATTGGATTTTTAAACACAAGAAAATAATATTGCGTCTAGACTACGTGGCTAAACACAAACTTTTTTTTCTAATATAGTTATGTATATGAGTTTGTTATTTTCACCATAACAATGCTAGTGGCAAACCTATAAATATTTTTACTTCTTTAAATTTTTGATGTACTCAAAGTCCTATTCGAGGTTCAAATGTTTGAATTATCTAAAAGAGTACATTAATTTATTATCTTTTTTATCAGTTTTGTATTAAAAAGAGTGAGAAAGGTAAAACCATGAGATTTATAAAACAAATTAATTAAGTTATAATATTTGTTTAGGAAGTTGTTTGTCTACTGTACAAATTAAAATTATAATTAGCTCTCTGTTGGTAAGAAGAAAGTAATTACATTATAATTAAAGATATAATTAGAAGTATAAATAAATTAGAAACCGGAGTATAAATATATTCTGAAAGTGATCCTTGAGTAACGAAGAATCTTTTTTAAACTGCTTTCGGTAAAGCATTTATAAAATAACAAATTTAAGTAGGATGAGTAAATGTTTTCCTCATAGTCTTCTCTTTAATATTGAATTAGTTTCTTAAAAAACTTTTGGGTGTATTTGTGCATGTCACTTGAATGTTTGCAAAACCCTTCGGGACATAAGAATTAAATATCTTAATGCGGGTGTCGTGTAAGAACAATTCCCACAAAACCTGTAAAGTGGTTTAACTATGGATGATTCGCATAATTACCTAAATATTAATTTATTTTATTCATATTTTATATTAATGTCCATGTAGGTAATGCTACTAGACGAATACGTCTTGTTACATATAGAAATAATGATATTTTAATATGAATACAATTCACATCTCAATCCATTTGACATTAAAATAATTTAAAAGATAATCTCTAAACAGTCTCCCGCCCTACCGGCCTACCTTTACCATATTCCAATGTAAATCACAAAACCTCCGAAACACTTCATATCAAAGCTTCAGAATGGCAATGAAGTGAAACTTCGGTCCTTCAGACCCTCCCTCCACTGTCTACAAACTTCAACCATCCAAAATTAGTCCCCGTTTTAATTCTACAAGCCTAACGCATTTGGTCGCTTGCTAGCAAGTTCCTCAGACTGCATTAATAGAACCCATTTACATAGCCAAATGGAAGAAAAACAGGAGGGGGGACGATCAAATGAATATTATTTTAATTTAGGCGAGCGAATGTAAAGATAATATGGCGTTGAGGGCTGTGTTTTGGTCCGCCGTGCATAAATGCATTATGGGTTAAGTTTGTTTGGGAAAATTTGACTCTTTTCAGTAGCCTGCAAATAATACAGTTTAGAATTTCGTAAAAAAAATTCTAGCTGCTTTGCTTTTTACTTTTTAGCTGCTGCTTGCCTAAACAGAAGTATTTTATTTATATTAATATTATACATTAAGCTTAGAATTCATTTGGATTTGATCTGTAAAAGATATCGGAAAAATATGTTATAGTATGTATTTTAAAGTTGGTAGTAACAGTCTTATAATGTCTATAGTACTATTTGTGTATAAATCGTGAACCAACAAGTCTTACATTTTTTTTTAACAATTGTAAAATAAAATTGCAGCTGATCTGAACTAGTTGATAATAAAAAACAACGTATTAAGTCTCGCGCCGAAATCTAATCAAGTTTTCTAAACTGGGCAAAGGTATTCTTTAATTCAGCCAGAGATAAGATCAGACTTATGCAACAGCTGGGTTATCAGTGCGGCCTCCATAACTCCGTTATAGTCATACGTTATGTCATTAATTGTTTAAAGTTTATCTTAAAGGAAGTGGATTCAATAAAATGTGATATGAATCAATTATTATTACAACACAGTTCGTGTTTTGTTTGCCTGTCTGTCAGTTTGAATTCTTTTTGTAAGATCGGTTAATGTTATCTTATTAGGAAGTAGATTTAGATTATAAAGGCTGAATGAAGATAGGTACTGGGGTATAAAAAGCTGGCTCAAAATAAATACCGAAATAAATAAAAAACACCGGCCAAGTACGAGTCGGAATCGCACACAGAGGTTTCCTTATATAGCTTTAGGTATAAGTAAAAATAGTTTCCATTAAAAGGACGGTACCGAGAATAGATATGTATTTTAGAATGCTTCGTCCACTCATTCCTGAGAAAATGGGTCTTGACATTTATCAGTCCATCCATCTGTCTTGGCAGAATAATATTACTTTATTAATCATATTACTACAAAAAAATGCAATAAAATAACTTTTTCAATTACGAAAATCACATATCTTGGAATTTAAACTAAGCGATTCAACGTTCACACACCAGTGTTATATTAATTGATTAATTACTAGGTTATCAGTAGTATTTCCTGCCTGTTTGACCCTTAGCTCCGGTCGCCTAAGATAACTGGGACCCACAGATTGGCAGCCAAACACAATACTGACAGTTATTACAATATTTATGCCTCATTTGCTATTTATAATATATCTAGATTATTATGTTTACACCTAAGGTATGAATGGTTGAAACATGTGAACTTTACCCTACTTTATTCCATGAAAAAAGTGGTGTGTGTGCTATCTATCATATACTGAGTACAATCCCGACTTTTAGAAAAAAATAGATGGTTGTCTTTTTGTGGGCACAATACCCGTGTCCGCAAGTGCCCGACCGAAAGGTTGAATCGAAAAATTGTTACTTAGGCTCGGCTGTCCGTCACCAGGCTATCTAATATAAACCGTATCGTTAATATTGCCTATTCATACATAATCACTGGAAAGGTTTTTAAAAGATAACAATAAAACTCTCTAACCTAAAATACACTTCGACTCACTGTCCTTAAAATTGTTAAAAAAAAATCACAATTAATTCCACCGTCAAACTTAAAAAAGACACCGAAAACATCAAAGCATTATCACCCACCCTTCAAATGCCAGACCTTGTCACTGTTCGCTTACCCCTTAATGTTCCCTGACACAGACTAACTCGAACTGTCACCTTTCTAACACTAATAAATAAGTAAAGACAGTAAAATGCAGTTAAAGTTATTTCTGTAGTTAACTCCCCGTGGGTGCAATAAAAACCGCATGGCGCTACCCATGGAACATACAGAAGTTGAGGGAAGTGCTTTGTTGATGTAATTTTGGAACCAACATTTCAAATTTGCTGTCTGATTCTTGACCTTAAATAAATAGTCAAATCGAACGACTATAAATAGTTAAATACGCAAAAACGTCGGCAGAAATAAAAATCATAACATATTTAGATTCTGTTTCAAGTCTGATTTTAAGGATTCCTTACCCTAAGGGTAATTATCTGTTCATTCGTCTTTCTCCGGGCTGTATCTCATAAAAAGGGAGGTATACCAAATTTCACATTTCAAATTGATTTATCAAAGAACTGATTTGTTTTCTTTAGGTTACGTAGCTGTACGAGTCCGACTCGCACTTAGCCAGTATTTGTCACACATGCAATGTAAATCAGCATCTCCTAATAGTGATACGCTAATAACCTAAGTGTCACTTCCTACACCTCTAAGCTTCTCGTGCACAACGATGACGTATTACAGTTTTATGGAGTTTCACAGAGCTCTGTCCTAAGGAATTAACTGTTAAGTTTGTGGCAGAAAATGGGCTAATAAAACACAAAAGAATGTAATAAAATTGGCCGTATTTCGGTGAACATGTATGGACGAGAGTTTAAAATACTGTGGGATAGATTGACTAGTAATCTGATAGCTCTAAACGTAAGGGCTAATGCTTAGCGCCTTGAATCACAACTAGGTTTAACTACAACTCTTCCAGACACAAGTTCTATACTGTAATAGCTTATCGTCAAAGTCCATAGCGATTTTCATGTTTTTTTTATTTACATCTATAGATAAGCTGATGAAAAGTGTATGATTTTGTGTCCAATTTTTAACAACAATTTGCTAAACTTTTGACATCATCACGAATTTGGGTACGACCTAAAAACAAAAGCCAACGAAAAATCACTATTTCGAAAAAAAGACTCTCGTATTAATACTTGAAGATCACTGCCCCTTAATCACACAAAAGAAAACCAATATGGAAATAGTATGTATTTTTCAGTTTTACTTTTTCCTTCTCCATTATAATTACTGGTGAAAGAGGATGTTACAGTAAGGTGTAGTGACCATTTCTCGTCCGACTAATTACGTTGCGTCATATTCTAGAGTAAATCTCTCTTAGCTACCTCCCGTTACGTAACCAAGAGTTGCAACATTAAAGTTACCGACTAGTTAAATTTTGTGGTTCAAATGTAAGCTTTTAGCGGGTTTTGATTACGTTAATTAGTTTGACGTATACTGATATTTTTGCTACTTATAGTTTTGCTATACGTCTGAGTTAAATTTGATGTTTTCTTGCTAACTTCATTTGAAAAAAGTTTAGGCAAAAATATATTTTCTTGAAGTCCCATTACCTACTTCATAATAATAACTTATGATAACATTTTAAAAACTTTGTTTTGTAATGAAGTACTTAGTTTTTCTTATAATTTTCACATCTTATACTTTAAGCCAACAAATTATAACTGAACGTAATTCAAACTGGTGCGTTTCGCTGCGCACACGCCGCGCGGTAATTGGCCGGCCGCCGTCTTTGATCTTGCCGCGCACGAATTAGCACTCTCGATTTGAAAACCGAACGATCGCGTTTCCGTTTCCGAAGTTATTTTTTGTTTTGTCTTTAGTTGTGTGACGAATTTTCTCGGTGAGTTGGACGTTTAATGACGCTTTTGACCTAAAAGTGACGCATTAAGACGTGGGGTGAGTTTTAATGCCGTGGTAAGCCAATTTCCGGCTGCTTTGTTCCACACTCTAATAATACAACCTACCCCAGGTCTTTGAAACTCCATCAATTTTATGCGCTGTCAAAGATTGTGAATGGTCTACCTACGGACTAACATTTCATCACATCATTAACAATTTTTTGGTTAACACCAAAGACTACATATAAATTCATCCACAATCCTGTCCCCAATGTTGTCATATCAAAATCCAGTCTTGAACTACCAATTTCCGTACCATCACTGTTCACTTCAATAAATCAGCTCAAAGGTCATACAAAATTATTTTACGCATAAAATATCAACGGTTATATCCGATCCGTTTTTCATTACGGACGACACCGCACGTCAAACGCAGGGACGTCCCGCTTAGGACGTCAGGAACACGTCCGTATCGATATCGATATGAATTTTAACCAGTGATGTGTGGTATGAAATTTAATTTAATTGAACTGCAGATAAGTTGTGTTCTGTTGGGCTTTTATAGCTTCGGACAATAGTGTAATAAACTTAAATTATGTTGTTTTAAAGTTCGTATCTACTGTTCTGTTTCTTTTTAGATATTTTCACCCTTTTCAACCTTATAATCGTTAACGCTAACGCAAAAGAAACTCAAATTATCGCAATGCTAAAAATATTTGCTTATGACAATTTATAGTGAACCTTACTTAAATCAACATCAGAATGAACGATAAATAAAAAAGAAAACAATTTAATTGAACGCAGTTTGTACCCAACACGCCCAGAACACGTCACAGGCAAACAAAGTTCCACGATTTATAACCGCTCTCAAAATACAACACACACAAACAAAAACCCCATTTATTTACCTCTCCAATATTCCAAAATCAAAACAAAATAAACATGATCGCGCCCAGATTTACATTTGCGCTCTATATTTTAAAAAGTTACCTCCTTCCGCTAGCTGTCAGTGAGAAATGGCGGGTAGTGCCTGATTGACGTGGCAGGAAACGCGGGAACCCGCTAGGGTTGCCAGGGTGGTTTAAAAATTGCGAGTCATTCTTATAGCAACACTGGCGTTTAGGCGGCATGATACGGTGTTTATCATATTATTCTTTATGTTTTAAACATGTGTGCTGAATGTGGTAATATGAGCCTCAAATTTAGATTAGTATGGAAATCATCTCGCTCTGCGTCTGTTACACGGTGATTCGGGAAATATGACTGCGCTGGGGCTATTCTTTTGTTTATTCACTAACAATGGTTTTGCACATCCATTTCGCCTTTCTGTAACTAGTTTCATGCACCCTATCCATACACAGAACTTCTAAAAAAAAGATGTTTCGACCGAAAACTAAAACCTCTTTGGAAGCAAGGAGGTCGTATTTTTTTTCTTTACCAAAGCATAAGTCAATCAGCCACGTGTCATAACGATTTAAATAGGTGCGTATGTGTGCACGTGAGTAATATTAGTTTTCCCTATAAGTTCAAAGACGTGTGAGCTGTATTTACTTCCTCTTCAGATAACTGTTATCTAAGTAGTTTGGCAGTTAACCATGGAATTAGGTGTCATTGGTAAACGATGCACATGTTATTGACCTGTCAAACGATTTATTTCCCGCCTTCAATCTGTGGCAGGGTGGGCGTCAAAGTTTCACTTATTTTAGTTATTTTAGGCTAAAAGTAGTGTTTAGTTTGTCAAAATTAAAACAACCGACGAAGATGGTTTTGGTGTTTCGATTATAATGTTTAATTATACTTTAGTTAAATACAAATAGTGCAAATTGAAAATTTCAATTCGAGTCACGACTTTTGATTTAGCCACTGGTAAGTTTAGCGAGTGGTCGCCGATTCGGATAAAAGAAAAACAAATATTAAACTTTAAAACTATTTCTGATCGCTAAGTAAAAACTAATTAATATTGTTTTTATTCGCTGGTTTTGTAGTATTAACAGGAATAAATTATAAGACGGTTGTGTAAGTTAATATTTCTTTTAGCATTCCAAATAATTTAGTCCCTGTAGCGGCTCCCAGCGAATAAATCAATTTTTTTACATTACCAATTTAAGCAGTTACGGCAATTAAAAGAAGTACCAAACAAGTATAGAAAACACTATAATTAATCTAGCGAGCACATTAACTACAAAACGAGCTAAAATAATTTCATGACTTTCACCTCCACAAGTATTTCACAGGAAATTAATTAAATCAACTTAGCTTTAGCCAAGTTCCCAGGGAAGCCCTTACATAATAAATATAAGCTGTACATATTACATAAATAAAAGCAAGTCCACTCAAGTAACAGCTAAATGTATTGCAATCAATTGCAATGGCGAACGGAACTTGTGTGACCTTTCGTATCTTGTATGATTGATCTAATCGAACGGTTACTTTGATAATGGTATGTATGTATTAGTTTTGCGTGGAGGTTACAAGCTTGAATGTATTATATTTAACCGATTTATAAAAGAAGAGGTTGTCGATTCGTTCACGTCCTGTTTTTTTTTTAATTTTTTTACCTCAGATCTTCGGACTGGATAACGGCTTTTGTTGTTTCTTTTATCACTTAACGTGACATTGCCGTCATTTGGTTCTATCAGGCTTGGCTCAGTAGTTTTATATTTGATGTCGGTTTGATTTTTTTGTTTTTACTTAAATTTAGGGCAATGTATAATAGAATGCGTTGCCGTCTGCTGATAATATAATTTATATTTTTGGTATTACAAAAAAAGATTATCAATTGCCCGGTATAGTTGCAATCAATTAGTAGGCACCAATAGTGCCTAAAATTTGATGATGTTAGAAGCCTAGATTCCAATTTATATTATTTTACAGTCTCGCTGTAAATTCATTAATTCAATTCTCTGCTAACGCCGTGTAAAGAAGTGATTTAAAAATGATCCAAGAAATTATAATAACCTTGTTTCTTATAGTAAGCAGATTAACGAATTTACCCACCAATATTAAAAGGCACGTAACAATTTATTACACACACCATAAACCCATTGCCCTTAGTTCTAAAACCTTCACAAAGACAGATCATTATTTACATAACCTACCAATCCCTCAAATGTTTGCGCATACCGAATCGAATGTCAAAACATTCATTCATACTCAATCAATCAAAGCAAGCACATTTTCACGTCACCTTGACATGAAGAACTAATCTAAATAGCAAATAGTACAGCCAACGACATAATGCTTTAAACACTAGAAAGAGAGACAATTTAGTGCACTATATATACCGCTTTGACAACTGCAATAATCGTACATTACATTAACATATGTTGGTTGCCCTCCTGATTTACAAGACTCTTGAATCAGCTCTTGAAATAATACCTCGACAATGGGAAACAAAGAAACCCTAAGTTAGATACTTCTACATAAACTTACTAATACAAAATTTGTAGACATTTTAATCATATTTGGCAGTTCGAATATCTTCATTTGTTTATTGATTTTTGTTCGTGACAGTACTTCTAGTGATCTGTCATTATTATCTTTATGTCAAATGACGTCATTCATTGATTGTAACAAAACAATGATTGATTCAAATTGAACAAGTTGGAATTGTTCGGTCAATTTAATTTATTTGGTAATACTGAGTACCCTACAGTTTTAATGCTTAGACATCGATAGCCTATTGAGTTATTGTTGATTAATTATTGTTAAATTGACATAGGTTGTTACTATTTGTTGCAATATAACCATATATTCTAGAAATCCACTATAAACAGGTTGACGAACAATTACGAAATATCACCAAGAATTAGGCAATAAAAAAAATGTTTCCATCGCCAAAGACTTGGAAGAAAATTTACGCAAAAGCGGTTTATAGTTAACATCACGGTAGTTAGACTGTCTGACTGTCAGTCTAGATAATGCTTTCGTTATGAGTGCAGGAACGTGCCGGGTCAAAGGTCACGCGTGCATCAGGTGATAGAGCATCAGGGCCTGACTGCTCGTGATGACCTGTCTTCCTTATGTAGGTAGGTCTTACATAATGTTGTTACTCAGTATTATGGTACCTCAGATTAGAGGTACGTTATTTCGTCATAGTAGTCATTTTGTGAGACATTTTTGACTGATTGTTATGATTTATCTCAAGTTAAGCTACGCTTGATACAAGCGGTCTGCTGATGGGTGATCATCTACGTCATAATGAGTTCCTCCGTGTTTCGGAAGGTACGTTAAATTATGGGTCCACACCTTTGTCAGTTCTTATGGGGAGTCAGAAGCTAGAAAGTCTGACAATCAGTCTTACTAAGAAGTATCGTGTTTCCCACACGTATGTTAGGCTATTAATATTTTGTGTCCTGTACGAGACGCTAGGATAGTGACAATACTAGTAAACGAACGAAAAAATTTATATGTACATAAATTTGCAAGCGTATTTTGTTGTTATAAAAATGGATGTTAAATCAAAAAGTTATTTAGTTGAAAAGATTCGTAATATTTTTGCTAGGTATATGAATGAATTTTATTAATTCATGCATACCGTTTATGCTGTACAAATTATGTAAAACAAAAAATACTCTGAAATTAACATGAAAAAATACCGTTTCCAAATAAAAACCTATTTGGCAAAACTTTTATACATACATCAATTTACGAGTATCGTTCATTTTTCACGTTTCTTGTGAAAATTGTTTGTGTTCAGTGTTTGTTCAGCATTCCTGATTTATGTTCGAGCATCGAGAGCTGACAGGCGACACGGACGGACGAGACGAAACTTTGAAACCCCACTTTGTTATATACTTATCTTTGAAAGACAGGGAAAGTGTGGCTACAAAAAAAAACTGCGGTTTAAATATTTTGACATGTATTTTGATGTTCTATGTTTACGATGTTCTTAATCTCTTGGAGCAGAAAATTCCGATAAATACATATTTTTGAAGAATTTACTATTGTCTTGAAGTCATGTTTTGCACTTATTGATTAAGATCTTACTAATTGTTTCTAGTAATTTTAATTAAAAATTTTAATATTTTTTAAGTACAATGTTAGATACAAAATATTGATTCGGAGGATGCAAGTGAACGTCAGTTTTAATGTCCTAAACAAAATATAAAATCCTAAAAATATTAAACAAAAAAATACAATCAAATAGTAACATACTCGTAACAATACATTTGTACTAGTACGTAGTAGTAATAAAACTAAGAAAGTAGTTACACAACTCGGCATAGACTAGGTCATGACCTTAGCGAGCCATAAACAACAATTTTAGTGCCATCACCATACATTACGTAGACTAATCGCCGAGAAATCCGCTGGTAGCTAGCCAACAATGAAATACACTATAACACAAAAGGAATTGTCGCAAAACATTGGTCATATCGTTATGATGAAAACAAATTCTTTATAAGACAAAAAAAAAAAACTATATCTGAAAAGAGAAAACTTACCGTATATTAAAATGTTAAGAAGACTCCAAAATGTGAGTGTTTTGATTAGACCATTTCAATTAGATTCTTTAAGTGCCGATTTTTCAATCGTCAGTTAACTTTTATCTGAGGAATAAATGTGGCCGTTTGACATATTTCCTATACAAAAACTGTCAGAACGTCAAACATATTCATCGAATAAAAGTTATCTGGCGATGGAAAATCGGCCCTAAATCTTTTAAAAATGACGGTCATTATCTGAATATCTTACTTAGGACTGTTTATTTTGAAAGCACATTAAGCAAAAAGAGGTGCTATATGCTTGAAAACTCGATTAAATTTTGTTAATTTACTCTATCATTAACAAGTAGTTATGTATTAATGTGTTCATAAATAACCAATGTATGTTTTACTGTTTCAGGTAAGGACGAATATCTAATGTGAAGCAAATGCAATGGCTATTCGGTTAAGTATTTATTTTCACTATAATGTGATGCAATTGCTAAAAACGTGTAAAATGTAAGGATAATTTATATTCATAAAAAAAGCAATGTCTACAAAGTATCTGTTACATTTCTATGATATTAACTAATATGTCAAACTGTCAAAACAGGCATAAAGCAAGCTGAATATAGATTGACAGCAATTAGCCGTATCGTACCTGCCAAACATAGACTGGGGTCGAACCCCAAAAGAAATTAATTTAAAATCCACCCCTCGGCGAAACGTGATTTTGCAAAATCTTATGATGAATCAAATTGAATATTTTATCAGTTTTAAGTCATTCTTAATCTATAAATGCCTTGGGTCTTTAGAGATTGTGAAGATTAGATACAACAGCCGTGTCCCATGGGGATTGTGGAAAGAATTATGAGACGCGGTATAGACATAGAAAACTTCCCATAAAGGCTTAATTTGATGAATGTGGGGTAATCGTAATAATACAATACCCACTCGTGAACGACAAATAATTAATTGAAAGGTACAATTTTAATTAAGCACTCAATTTTACAAAAACTAGAACTGGTAATTATTGTTTTCAATTGTTTATGTAATTAGTAAATAAAATTAATCGAAGATGAGACGGAGCCGAAAATATTACATAAACATAAATAAGGCAAAATTAAAAAATTCCACAATTTAACAAAAAACACCATCCGAAAATTCATGAAAATTCCTCAAAACTTTCCATCAGTCAAAAAAAATCGTTTCGATCTTTTCGTGTTGAATTTTGAAGGGAATCTTGAGTAAGCTCATTGTATCAATCACTGTAGGGCTGGCGTGACTGAGGACCAGATTACACGGCTCTCGTCAAACGATGTCGCTTATACAACCATTTGTTTTGGCCTTAACGAGGTAATACGGAACGTAATCGTAACGCTTTAGCTGACTTACGTATGGAAAGTGCAAGGAATGATTCAGTTGAGATAGGAAATGAGGTTTTACAGGCAAAATGCAAAAATAGGAGTTATACCACTATTGTGCCTTGCGTTGTACTTACATTGTATATATTAACGATGTTATTCTGTGGTGTTTTTTTTTCTCAATTAGGATGTTCCCCTCTAGAGAATCCATGTAGTTTACGTTTGTTTGACCTCAAAAACTACTTAGTAAAACTAAAACAAAACTGTAAAGTAGAAAATAAATCTGATGCTCTGTTAGCTCAAGGTACGAGTAGCAAAGCTTTAAATAATTTATGAAAAGCTTTAAATTTTGCTCACATAACCTAAAAATATTATAAAAAGCATTTACATTGTAATGTTTTCAAAATAAAAAACTTGCTAGAACCATAATCCATACTTCGTAGTCCCAACAAATTAGTAGATTTCCATTTCTACCACCCCGCCGAGTAAAACAAGCGTGCATACATAACATAAACGCCCGCTTACAAATCCGTGCAAATTAAATGCGCCGCTACAGGTGGATAATACAAACATACGGGGATTAGTGACACCGATTACAAATATATTATATTGGAACGATCAATTTGACAAAATAAAACTGTATAATTTTATTTCGTCGACTGCTAAAATGTAAACCTTGATGTTAAGTAACAAATTATTATTATTTAAGATAGAAATAATAGTCCAAAATAATATTATAGCAACAAACACGAAACATGGAAAATAAAATGATCTTAAAACCCCAGAACCAAGTGAAATTCTGATAGAAAACGCTTGAATGTATGAAGATGACATGTTAAAGTGACGTGACTTATCGAAACAAAATGTCAATCCCATACACTTGGCGAGAGGGGCTGATGATTACCGATAACTTGGTGAACAGCCCTATTGTACAGATAAACAAACATTAAAAATATTTATTACAGTTAGAGTTTGGTTGCTGGCACTCGCTTAACAAAATCCGTCGTAAATATTTATTTATTTGCTAGCTACTAATATTTCTAACCTCAAAATTCAACAACATACCTCATAAATTCTTAACTAAAATTCCTGATCCCAGTAGAGTATTTCCTACTAGAATAAACCGCTCGATATAAACGGATGGGCGTAAATTGAGAAAATATCTCCCAAAAACAGGTGCGGCCGGAAAATTCAAGTTTAATGCACTGTGCATTTCATTTTAAGCTCGATTCACCTGACCGTGTGGCCCAAGAATTAAGTTACAGCGGTGTTACCTTAAGGTTGTCAACAAGATTGATGGTAAATTTACCTATATTTGGTAGTTATTTTTAATTAACATTATTACCACTTTTCACACTGTGAAAACGGAGTTGAACACGAATAGATGGACTTGCTAAATTTTATTTATTTTAAAGTTATTCGTCTCCTAGAATTGCAATATTCGCGAAACTAACACGAAACACGAACAATAAAATAAATCGATATTAACTTTGAAATGCCCGCTGAAGTTTCCAACTTGGGCCACACGTAACATTCACACGTACGCCGTCAATTTGCTTATTACGTGACTCGCCATCGCTCATCATTTGCGTATTTTATTTTCGTCGTCCTTCTTTCGGTAACTTCGTATTTCATCCGTAATTCTCACCTAAATGAATAGCCGAAATGCAATGGAAACTATCTAAGTATTTTTTTATTTTTTTTGGCCTGGTTCTTTTTAATTGGATTTTGGGCAATGTCTGATAACTAGCAAAGACCAATGAACAAAGTGGTAACAAAACTTGTTAATTATTTATTTAATTTGTTTAAATTATAAAAATATAATGACAAGACGGCCATATTAGACTGTTTTAAAAGTCGTTTAACTTAAATTTGTAACTTTACTCCCTGTTTTCCTGTTCTGTATGTATAATGGCGCCCAACGTGGGACTTAAGACAAAACCTTTTATCTTGAACCATACCAAAAAACATAGAGGAAATCTTACAGACCCTAATATTAATAGAAATTTACAAAAAAAATACTTACAAATTCACAAAACAACTTACATGTTTTACAACCCGCAACCGCTCCCGACTTGCACCATCCCCTCAGGTAGGGGCGAGGGTGCGGACCCTCAAGCACACCCTACTAAGCAAGGGTACATAGCCGGACTACAGATATGTTATTACGAATAAATATCCAGTTTCCATGTCTACGTGATAGTAAACATTTATAGCCGATTGATTCCTTGTGTTACCAGACAAAGCAGTCTGCACTGTAATACTTGTGTTGCAGACAATGTAATCTATCCTTTATTATTTAATGTAGTTTAGGCTTATTTTTGCTTAAAGGTGATTGTTTTTTGATGATCACGCTAGATTTGATAAAATCTTTTGAATTTCCTAGACGATGGTGGTCGTTTGTGCTAGGTGCTAGTTTTAGTTCCAAAAAATACCCTAAATTAAAAAGGAGTCTCAATTACATCATACAATATATTTTACACTATTTATAATGAAAAATAGTAAAGTCCTACATAGTTTCAGTGTCTGGACTTTGTATCGAAGTTATCATCAAATTTCTTCGAATAGGGGTTTCAATATTGCCATTTTTATTCGAAAAATTGTATTCTAGAACGTCGAGATTATTAAAACTTAAGACTTGCCTTTAATTGGTTCTGTTCTGAAAGGGAGTTCTCTTAAATTTCTTAATTAATTTTATCAGCGTTTTTTTCGTACTTCACTGTTAATGAAGATTTCAAGGATGTTTTAATTTAATTTATTCAGAGATAATTCTAGGACTTCAAAAAAGGGTTTTACTTGAAAAGTTTTACAGTGTTTTTCATTACACTTTATATAGATTCAATAACTGCTAATATCTAAGTATTGTTAGCGAAATATTGTAGATAATTCGTTTCGTGCCCAAAAATACGACAGAACACGACAATAGTTCCAAAACACAAACTCATATATTCTCATCAGTAACACGAAAAAATAACCCAATTTCCCAAACAATTTCATAAAAACGAGAAAGTAAAAAAAATCATAACAATGTTCACATTATTTTGTAACAAAATGTCACCCACGTAACCCTTCGAAGGGACCCTTTATTTACATATTTACCGGGCGGGTATTGAACCCGCTATCGTTCAGTGTATTGGAAAAAATGTTTGCACAACAGTGTACTATCAGTACGGTCAACAACGAAACGCGATTATAAAACTAAAGTAAGATAACGCGATCGTGTAATCAGATTTGGTAATATCTATATATATAAAAATGAAATGCTGTTCGTTAGTCTCACTAAAACTCGAAAACGGCTGAACCGATTTGGCTTTTTTTAGTCTTGAAGTATTTGTAGAAGTCCAGGGAAGGTTTAAACGGTGAAAAAATTCGAAAAAAAAGCGGAAAAGGCGAGAAAATTACAAATTTAATTTACTAAGGTAAAGGCACCATATTTCGATATTGTAAAAAAAACGGTCTTATCAAAGCAAGGTCTTATTTAATTAATAATTTAGCTGTTTTTTTAATAATAATATAACAAATAGTCTTACAATTATTGATGGCTTTAGTATGTGTAGGTTTTCTAATAATCGCTCAGTTTAAGGCTAGCAGCTACTTGAATGCATGTTTCATACTAAATTTGCTAAATAGTGTTTAAGATGATAGTTTAATATTGTGTGAGTTTTTGTTTAGTTCAAAATATTATGAGGTTTATATTTTTTATCGAAAACACTTAACTGTTGAGTATTTCTTCACGAATTGAGGAGAAAATTAAGTTTTTAAATACCGAGCCTTTTTAAATACTAAGATTGATTTAAAATCCAAAGACAATAAAGAGATTTGCCTTTCTCCTTTCCTAAATATTTTTTACACTCAGAATTAGGAACAAAATGCATTGGAATTAGAATTTTTAAATCGGAATAAGGTGCCTCAGACTTCTTTACATTTTACACTATTTAACATTTTTTATCTTTTATACAGTCAATCTGTGAGTATATTTCAAAATTAAGATAAATAACACTTCTAATAGAAATTGCCAATTCTACAGAAAGGTATATTAAACACTCAATTTATGTTCTTTTAAGTTATAATGAAAACACCGCGGAATTAGGTGCCTTTACCTTACTTTCCTGTCAAACATTTGACATATTTTGATGTCTGTCATACTTTGAAAAGTAAATTAAAAGAAGTCTTTATTGTTTTATACATTGTCATAAAACCTACTTAGTAGCCAGCGGACCAGTCACTTACATTTTACTTGATCAGGTAACTTCGCAATAAAACTATAACCATGACTAAAAAAAGGTAAATCTTTCCCAACGTTTCAAAGGAGCTAAAATATGGAGGATCATAAGGTGCCAAGAATCTATCGAAGAGCGTCAGGAGAGAGTTGATGCTGTTCGGGAACATCAGGCTGCAACTCGCTCCGTAGCGTTAATTGCGTTTCATATCTCAGCGTATCTACGCATCTGCTTCTAGATCTCTAGAGGCAAGTGCAGAACATGCGCGACAGTCCGCTGATCGTGAACGTCACGCATTGTATCGCGAGTCGGAGACTTTTACTGATAGAAAATTATGCTTGAGTTCTCAGCGAATTTGCATATCTACTAATAAGTCTTTTGAAACAAGTGATGAACGTGATGGTCAACAGTTTGACCGAGATAAACATAAATTGTACCGAACACTCACACACTAAAATATTCATAATCTATTAGAAAATCAGAAAGAAAGAATAACTGGAGAACGGCATTAAGAGACAGAAAAAGAGCGCAACGAACATTTGAATTCTGATCGCCTTCGACATTCTTTGAACAATGTCGAAATCATCTGACATAACGTATCGGATGTGTCTCAAAATGTTGCCGCAAGGCATGGCGGCCTTTCTTAGGTTGATAAGGAACGGAGTGCATTTTCCTATACTCCTATGATTGACTGCGCTACAGATTCCGACATCAGATACCGAACCACGGTATATATTATGAAGGTGTTAAATGGCAAAAAGAAACAAACGGTATGTTCTTCTCAGTTGGGAAAGTACGTATTGAAATATTAAAAACATCCTTCAGAAATATTAAGACTGCTAAGCGGTGACCATTCACATTCCGTCTTTTGGTGCAACAGATTTAAGAAGGCCGTTTTATACTGGCATTGAATGTGCAAGCCCAAGTTTACCACCTTATTGGTCATGATTGCCTAAAAATTAACCAAAGGTTTTACAAATATATTTCGTATCGAATTATCATGACCAGAAACAACACGAGAAAATTACCCACCGGCTCATATTTCTGACCGGCAGAAGCACGCGATCGGTGAGAAAAGGATTGAAACATTCTACCATCATCTTGAGGACTTGCTGCCACGTCCCCACGCTATTTGGACTTAGACTTTGTTTGGGGATATACAGTGTGTATGAAAAACCCTGTCCAATCTTTGTAGGAAAAGTAACTTGCCAGAGGTGCAAAAAAAATAACATGACTTTCTATTAGTAAAAGAATTTTCGAAATCGGTTCAACATATGTTGAGACTATCCCCCCAATGTCACAGACTCACAAATTTTACCTCTTTATGATATTATTTAAAAAACATTCCTTAAGTTTATTTTTTCCTATATGCACGCACATAACCTACACATACCTACTTATATTATAAAGCTGAAGAGTTTGTCACGCTTGAACGCCCTTATCTCAGAAACTACTAAGCGGTATGAAAAAATATTTCAGTGTTAGTCCATTAACTAAGGAAGGCAATAGGATATATATCTACTATCAATCTATGATTAATAGGAGCAGATCAGTAATCAAATATGTTACAACTAAGGGCAGAAACGCAAAAAAATAATCTGATTTAAAAAAAAATCCTAAGTTATATTTTCTAACCACGTGGACGAAGTCGCGGGTAACAGCTAGTTAATTATGTAATTAAAACATATTAAAGAAGAAATATATCAATTACAGCTGAAAATTATTCTTATTATAGTGTGATATTTCTTTATACAATATGTTATGAAATAATTACGATAATAATGAATGAAATAATTACGTTAACAAATGGGATACTAAAATATCGCATTAAAATTCAGCAAGACAAGATTTTGTCTATTCTTCACTGATTTTAAAATATCTGGCTGTAGAGAAAAATCAACACAAAAAAGCTCTTAGAACATAGTCGTAAGTATAGTCATATTAGGTATACAAGACCATTTTGTTTCGACTATTGCCTAGAAAATACAATGTTGCTTCAGGAACATATTTAATTTAATGATTTCTTAAAATCGTTCACTACTATATTAATACCGCAACAGTATCTAGAAATCCCAATTGATTCATGATCAATATAAATATAATTACATCCTCACAAACACTCAGAGCTCCGACTATTTCAATAATAGTACATCGAGTAAATGTCAAGCATCGTCTTACATCTGCAACCCATTTCAATCTGTCACTTACTGACTTTCACGATCTGGTATCCATCTTACTATGACCACTTTGTTTTGGAGATTTGTATGTCTTAATGGCCTAACCTTTGAAGCTTCTAGTGGAGTTGTTAATTCATTAGATAGAATCATTTTAGATGCAGTAGGTTATACAGCCTAAGAATCGGAGGCATTTTTGTTATTATTTAAGTGTTCAATGCATTTTGATCGAAGTAACTGATTACTAGTAATAATTGTGCTCTCTCGAGAGACGAAATAGTTTTACAGTACTCGTAACTCCAGTCCATTGAATACCAACCAACTTATAAAAAAAAGATATTCCGTAGACACCTCACAATTCTCCATAAGAAGCTCCAAAATATCGTAATCGAATAAAGTTTTATTTTACGTGCAACCTTCCCCAATCGTTCCCACAAACCGCACAAAAGCAAGTTAACTATAAAATTCAACAATGCTATCTACGTTTTTTGCATGAATAAATAGATTGAGACCCGAACGCGCAGTGAGGCGACGGAGCCGGCTCCTACATTCCCAAACTTTGCACTATCCGCCATCCGCCGGGGCAAAAGTTTAAGACGGATTCTCTTGTCATCTGTTCTTATAAGTCCAAAGACGCCTTTGAAGATTCCAAAATAAGTACCTCTAAGAGGTCTTTGTTATTCTTTTAATGACCAGAAACATTCATTTATTTAAAACAATCTTTCTTGTTTCAAAGAATTCGGATATTTCCGCAAAAGATTTTCGACTTATGAAGAGAATGAAACCATTTTCCTTGGAGAATATTTAAATAGACTTAACTGGATCTTATGAATGAAAATGTTTATGATGCTTTAGAGGAGGAAATATGGAAATGTATATTGCGAGTGTAAATAGGTTAGTGGATGCCTCAGGAAGCGGTTTTGCGATGATGCAATCTTCAGCTTCACACATGGGTAAGACAGGCTAACAAGAACTGAGGACTTCATTTACGGCGTTGTGTAAGGCAACGGTCATCATATCACTAACTATACTTATTTATTTAAAACACTATAACATGTATACTTCTTCAAGCATTTTTTAAGACGACTCTCGTACTGAGGATGTTTACTCGTATCCATAGCAAAAACTATATATATTTAATGCTCTCTTCCATTGATGAGATCACTAATTCAGTACCTCTATTATCATCAAACTATGCCAATTCGACTATCTCTCCAAAACATTAATCAGCTGAATGTTATGACTTTTTACGTCACCACATCTGTTTATTATTATTTATGATGTCTAATTTGATGTATTTATTATTCATTCCAAATATCTAATGACTTCGAACGTTCATTATACCGGTTACTTCATATTTATTATTGCATTATATGTTATCAACTAGCAATTTAGTTACTAAAATATCGACTGTCGATTTCTCTTAGTCGATCGATTAATACTTTCTTTCAATCATCATTATGGGCAATTATTTATTTCTCGATTACGCAACTGTGCTATCTTAGTGAACTAATAAGTGTGTTTGCTTCATATGTCAATATTTAATGATACAATGACCCGACCTGAGATTAGGGTTGGCACTTCGTTATTTAAGTACCTTATCAATATTTTATTCGTGAATTAAAAAGTCGCGATTGCTTTCGCTTCGCTTTACTCTTTTGTTTTGAGCTTTACAATGGAATATAATTAATTGCTCTTTTTTGACAAGTGCTACCGCCGGTATTGGATACTTCTTGGCTATAAAAAAAAGATTAGGGAACAAGTGCGTTTGGTACGCAACACCTTCGTCCATAAGTTTTGAAAAAACAACCAAGTTTGAAGTACCAGAATAAGTAGTTGATTAGAAAAAGGTTAATTTAGTATTCATGAGTTCGAACTCAATGTAAAAGTTGACAACCCTAAAGTGTTTGAGAAATGTGGTGTAGTATATCAGATAGTGTTACATTACAATGAATCTGTGTATGGCTTAGTATGAATAACTATTGCAGTAGGTACCAGGCTCGCATAAACCTGAGGTGTACCGAGAATAGATATAGTGCTGTAGGAACGAGTTCAATGGCATAATAATAATATACTCATCATCATTCGCCTAGCCTTTTCCCAACTATGTTGGGGTCGGCTACCAGTCCAACCGGTTTCAGCTAAGTACCAGTGTTTTACAAGCAGCGACTGCCTATCTGACCTCCTCAGCCCAGTTACCTGGGCAACACGATACTCCTTGGTTAGACTGGTTGTCAGACTTTTCAAGCTTCTGACTACCTTGTAACGACTGTTAAAGATGTAGGAATAACAGCCGGGACCCACAATTTAACGTGCCTTCCGAAACACGGAGGAACTAGTTATGACAAAGATGGACACCCATCTACGGACCAACCGCGTCCAACATAGCTTAACCTGTGATCGATTCACTTATGCGGTTATAGCTTAGCCACAAGCTCCTCATAATAATAATATACTCAAAGGAGTATTCACTTGATGTAAGTCATCTATTTGTTACCTGGCTTTTGGTGACATAGAATACTTGGTAACATATATGTGGTGCGTGCTTTTTCCTATCTTCTAATGTGTACGTACTCGTGTGAGACAAAAAGTGTTCAGTCACATGCAATAATGGATCGCGAATTTTATTTGTATGCTTTAATGAAGCACATTGGTTATAATCTTTTAATTAAAAGGTTTATTATTTATACGACAATCTATAACAAGTACAGTTATATAATACAAACTATTGCTATCTAATATTGCGTTTTAACTAGATACAAGAGAAGCAAGCAACGCCAGAAAAGAAAAGAAAAAAACGAAAATTTAAATTTCGACCTCACCGAATCAAAAAGCCATTAGTTAACGCTGAACCCTCGGCGGGTACAGACGTCCTCTTCATCAACAACTCAGTGGGACAAACCGGGGCATAAATCATGGCCGCCAGGATTGCCGCTTACGTCCACATCCGCCCACCGACTATCAATATCGGGCCCGTCTAGCCAGACCATAAGTTATCGAATTTGTACTTCGTAGGGTGTTAAGTATTGATTGTCTGGACTTTACAATGCAGACTATACCTACAGATGGTGTAAATGTTATGAGAGGTCTGCTATTTCATCTATCAAAATTTACTTAAGTTACCTTCACAATGTTAGCATGGATATCAAGCTGGCCTAAGAGGTATAAATTCGTACAAAGAGCAATATATTTTGGGCTTGAAATCAGATACTTAAGGCACCCCTAATAAGGGGTATCTAAACGTAAAAATTCTCTTATTTGCATCTATGCATACTTAGGTATAATACAAACTAACACCTTTTAACTAATGCATAGTTGTCGCCAAGTAATACAAAACAAAGACCAAGTACCGTGAGAATAAGAAAGTCGGAAACAGGAAGCTGTAATCAATTGATTAAATCGAAATAACGACAATTTGTTCGTCCACAGATAATTTAAAACCAGTAACAAGAGTAATGATCTAAATCACAAGTGACATTGATCCAATCACTATGATAGATGTGATATGATAATTGTGATGCGAAGGGACTTTTGCTGGTACAACTGTTATTGCAAGATTGTCATCAGTGTGTAAGCGAGACACCGTTATATCTGAATTGTGCTGTCTTGCTCCCACAACTATAACAGTCTTGCCTAGACAATGTTCTGTAATAAATTGATCAATGGATGCTCATATAAATTTTTGACATTACTGCACTATCAGGTACATCAATCGTTTTAACTTCGAGTATTGACTGTATAAGCGAAAATATCACAGACAGCAAAACCTAGTTTAGAATGATATCAACCCTCTTCTTTCATAAGTAAAAAGGTTTCTAAATAAAAATTGTGTTCAAGACTAGCTAATAAAATCTTACTATTCATTTATAAATATTATACGTGTATAGTTCGTAATATTTCACGTATGAGATAGAGGCAACTGTGTTATTAATTATCAAAGACTTTTTGTACTAATTGGCCCACACGCCAGGGAGAGGGTTAGTACACTGGGGGACAGAATTAGTTACAATTATTTTTGAGATGGCATGATTATTTTTCATTTTGAGTGTGATTTTTTGTCGCGTAGTGAATCTTATTGGAATATTCGTACTAGGTAAATGTTATTCCTCTAAGGTCTAATAATTACGTTTTTGTGAGTGTAAGGGGGAGTTGTGATAACTGTTCTGTGTATAACATAAATAAGAAGGTACATCTTTCCGACCTACTTTTAATTTGGCACTTCCTCATTTACTAATTACGTAATGTATGGTTTTAAGTCCTAAAATAAATTAGCTTAATAAAGTGGCACGTTTATTTATAGTTACTAAATAATCTTCTGTTCAATGTTAATTGTGTTACAAAAACACCATTAAAATTTATCATTTGTTTAAAATAAACAAAATTTTATGACTCTTTATTTAGTTCAAGGTTGGAAATAAACTTCGTTCACAAGTTTAAAAAATGAGAGAAACTTTTAAAACAAACATGGTGTCACACAAATTGAAATTGATTACAAAAAGTGTGTACTTTTTTTGGCCGTACGTGTACCCTGAACGATGGTGTAATAAAATATGTCACGCCATAAAAATACGGTTTTATTAATAGCTCAGGGTGAAATTATTAGGGCGGGCTAGGATTTTAATATATTGCTACATAGATCAGGATACCGATATAATTGTGTTTAAAATATTTCGAATGCACGTCCAGGTGTAACGGGCAATGAAAACTCGTTCTTGGTGTGATATTAAATCTGTTACCAATATTTAAATTATTTGACAAATCTGTTAAAGTTTTTATTCACTTTGTTTTTTTATAACTTGGGAAAACCTTTGGGTATGGAACTCTGAAAACTGAGCTATTTCTAGTAAAATGCGGCAAGTTTTATGAGGTCTGCAGTTACAACAAACTCGGCTCTACAATTTTGGAGCTAAACTAGAACAGATAGATAACCACTGACTAGTTTCAACAAATTCCTTTAAAGAGCAATATGAATTTGTTCATCTGTGTAACATAAATAAGATTCATATGAATAGCCCATTAACTTCCAAAACAAATCCACTGATCGTCATAACGATTGAAACTCATGAATTTGTCCACGTGGCCTCAAATAAATCAGAAGACACATTAAATCTATTTCAGTACCAAGATACAATAATGATAATCCTAAATAGCTCAAACAAGCAACTCATTTAGACCGCAACCCTTTCCACACACACGAATTTGAACTCTAACTGGTAAGGACAGAGTCGAATATCCGTCCAGAACTTTGTGTATGAATCTTCAAAGTTGGCAGTAAATTGGTCTGTGTCTGGTCTTGTTAAAGTTAGTAGCGTTTTGGTTAGTTCAGAAATTGATTTTAGGTGTCTTTAGTGTGTCTAGTAAACAAGATGTCTTGTTCCTTTCTGTTACACACGTTGTGTAGTTAGAGTGAACGAGACAGAAACCTGATTCTATAGAGGGTGTATGATTTAGCTATTTAAATTTTCGATACACGCTAAGTCGTGTTCTTTTAGTATTCGAGTTGGTAGCACATAATTTGCACAAGTTCTAGGACCATTTAGAGATATGTAAAAAAGAAAGACAAAAATAAATTAAAGTTTTTAATTAAAATTAAAAAGACTAACAAATGCTAAACCTATAAATAAGAAAAGTTTACAGCTGTTGTTGATGCTCGCGGCGTTGCAATACCTGCCAGCGCAGACGCACACGTGGTGCCGGCTGAACAGGGAGATGCCCCGCGCCAGCGGCGTCAGCGACGCGTGCGGGCTCGCGATGCACGCGTCCTTCTTCTCCTTTAGCATGACCTCCAGCCGGGCGAACTTGTGACTTAGGAAGTGGCGGTCTAGCCCCGGCCAGTAGGACCGACACCCACGCGACGTGTACACTACACTGACGTCTGTAAACCTTTTGTAACACCCTCCCTCGTAATTCCCGTAGTAACCACGCTTCAGACCTTTATCATTCGTGTATGTCACGGACCGGTGCGTAAAAGGCTCGACCCGCCAACCAGTCCTATACATATTTTGAAAGCAATGGGCACGAAAAAACCTCCTCATAGTCCTATAACGCCAGTCGTCAGATTGGAACGCCTCGTGGCAGGACGGGTTGCTGGGGATGCCCAAAGGCCATTTGTTACAAGTATAACACGAAGCTACCTTCGGCCCTGTAAATGTGTCAATCATAGACGATAGATCATCCACAACACTTCTGGTGTTGTTTTTCTTGGAGGCTATAGTACTGTTGTGGCCGGTCATGGCGCTGCTATTAGTCTGTGACGTCAGCGCCAGCACCGACGGCTGCCGCGCCGGCTCACTCGATGTCTCTTTGTCGTCGTCCACGTACTGATCGCTGAGAGGTGGGACGCTTTCAACAGCATACTCGTAAATAATGCTGCCAGTGTCTGTTATATTGGGGGCAGCAGTGGTTTGGATGAACGGCAGATGTTGTAGCCTTGCTTGCCTCAAGGGTCCAAAGATAAGATTCAGCTCGGGCCGCTCGTCTATTAGCTTGTTGTAGAAGTCTTGCGGCCACTCGTCAGGCTGTACCATTTCAGGTGGACCCACATATTCGTGGGGGAATCTAAACCTCGATAATAAAGAACTGCTCGTCTCGTGTACAATTACTAAAAGTAGAAAATTACTAAAAACATATACATATGCCATTGTGACTTATAAAAGAACTCTGTAATATGACAGATGACAACAAAACTTCAAGAGAAGTATTTTTTAAATATAAGTAAAAGGTTTATTACATAATAAAAAGGGTCAGTTAAAAGAAGTATTGTGTACAAAGTAGTGATGATTTGCTATTTGATTATAGTCACTTAGTTTATAGAAAAGCTTTTATAAGAGAAAAGCATCAACATAGGGAGGCACACAGCGGGCTATTTCAGGCCGAAATGTTATATACCATAGAAATCTAAATGATAAGTTAATATTTAGATTTCTATGGTACGGTCAAACAAGCCAACTTTGCCAATCAACGTATCTTTGCCCCAAAAGCAATTTATAAGCAAATCCTGTAATATAAGCAACAATTTTAGTTTTATGGCAATATTTATTATTTGGGTGGAAAGTTGATTATAAATGTTACCATAAAACTAAAATTGATTCTGGATTGTTTATAAATTGCTTTTGGGGCAAAGATACCATAAATGGCAAAGTTGGCTTGTTTGACGGTATACGAGTATATATAGTTAAAAAATATTTGTATTTCTGCTGTGCTGTGAACAATAATTGAAATCAAATAAAATCATAAAATACATTTTTAACAATGTTCGTTGCCAAATTCCGGTGCTTGGTTACCGAAGTCGTAACATTATTTTCTTTGGAGATAGGCTTAATTTTTTGACACAAAGTGTACTAAATTCGTTTCTGAAAACATCTTGAAATTATATTATTGGCAGAGGTATTAGGTAAGAGGTTACATTATTGAAATTGAATTCTAGTTTAGTTAATGATAAGAAGATTTAAACGAAAATAACTTCAACTTAAAGGCATGTATATTACGATGTTTTTTTAATACCTCATTTTTTACTGAACACAAACTTTAGCAAGCAACATAAATATCAATTACGTAAACAATTCTAATATGTGTCAATTCTATCTGTCGAAACGTCGGGAACTAAAATTTAAAATGAAACCGCGATAAAATCCGTAAAAGTAGTTTCATTTCAATTTTACTATATTAAACAGGTCACCAAAAATAAAATCTCAACGTTATTCTGTCAAGTTCATTTTCCAGACCGCTAAAAAGATCCAATATTTGAGGATCACACAAATATATTGTTCCAAACACCCATATTTGTCTAAAAAGCAATGCTATAATTGAGTTGTCAACATTTTAGCTTGTACATGTATCAAATGACAGTAGGGTGCGATATTCATCTTCCCACGCTTGTTAAAACAGCGATCAAAGAAATATCTGCTATATAGAGCGAGCAATGTATTGCGTTAAATCGATGACCTGAAACCAGTAGTGAACTTCCCTTTCCTTTAGCTTCTTTGAACCTTAGGAAAGGTTTTCAGAATCCTATAAATATTAATGCTTGAAGTTTTATCGTGTATTTTATAAATTTGTGTTTGTATTATATGTATAAGGGAATATAGGATAGTTTGGTTTAATAACGCATAGAAGTTAAATTTTATAATATTTTTTTGTCGGTTCTATGAGGCCCAGGACAGAGAATCGTGGAATGATGTGTGGAAGGCCTTTGCCCAGCTGTGTGACACAGTGGGCCAGATAAAAAACAATATATATTTTTTGACAGCAAAATGTACAGTGTACTTTAAATAAAAAATACTGAACCAAACTTGATGATATTTTTATGGGACCAAGTGAGAACACTTGCACAACTTTCAATTAAAAAAATCAACACGATCGATTCATTCAGTCCGAAATCATTTTAGTCGGTTGAAAACTAATATATACCACCCGTCGAATGCTAATGAAACCACCAGCGCCACCATTATACAATACCACAAACATTTGTCAATAGTCTACAACCAACAGACCAATATTGGTCCTTAATCAGACCGGCAAAGGTATTGAAACAACAAACACGCCTCCATCGATTCGTACGTCTTTTTGTTACACAACTTGTGCAAACTGCGGCTCACAGTGGAACGTCTCCATTAAAGTCAATTGAACAACGAGAGGACGGGCCTAGGTTGTACGGAACCACGTAATGGAAAATAAACAGGCGTTTTATTGAATTTGTTTGACGTATGCCTTGATGAGTGTTGTGGGACTCGGTTGTTGTTAATCAATTAGTTGGGTTTTTGGTGAAACAATTTAGAGTACTGTGTGTTTTGATTCATAATACAAAACTTCAGGCGGAGTAGCGGTTTAAAAAACCAGTTTTTTTTTTCTTTTTTAATGGTTTACTGACATCATGTACTTGTATTTGGTGGTTTCATTCGATTTTCTATTTTTCTTTAATTAGAGTTATTACTCAATCAATCAATTCAGCCTTAAAGACATAGACCTGCATTTAGTTGCGTCACAACACCTGTTCAGATATTATTATTACTGAATTTACTTTTAATTGATTATTATAAGCATAAAATCGACCTCTATTTAGTTCTTAAATCAACAAAATATTCGCGGTACTTAATCATTTCTTTTTTTATTCTTCACAAGCTTCATTTTTCCATTATTCTTTATAAATAACTTTACGAGTATATTGATTTGAATAAATATAGTACCTACTTTACATCTTGATCATATGTTTTCCTGTCTCCGTCTTCCATAACACCATCGCTGCGACATCAAAGTAGTCTGCTCTAAGCACGGTCTCCCATGGGAACGGACAGACAAGCCGTGTAATTATATTATATTGTTTATGTAGTTCTACGAATGATTTTATTTACTGATACACTACAGTATACTGCTGCGATAAATCTGATAAATGTTAATGTGTACGTTTTATGAAGTCATTAGTCGTTATTCGGTAATTGTTGATGTTTAAATAATTGAATGGATTTTAGAATCGTTTTTGGACTTTGGGTTAGTAGGTGTTAAAATCAAAACAAGAATAAAACAGGCAAAAAGTAATAAATAGATTAAAAAATTCTAAACACTCTGAAGAATTCAGCCCGCCAGCTTTTCGGGAAGAGCCTCAAAATTGAGTTGCAAAAAGCAAACCGGAACGACAAACAAACAAACAAGAAAGTGAGTCTAAAAAAACGTATTAAAAAAACAAGAGAACACTTCATATTATATTATGATTTTTTAAATGTTAACTCTCAGTAAAGTTTTGTTGATATTTACATAACCCATTGATACAAATAACATTTACTTATCATATATTTATTTATCCAGCAAAAACACACAGAAATGTAACCGACATTTTATACTGCCAATACAAATCTACGTTTATTCGCAAACGCGAACCGTTTTCGTATCACGAGCAGGCCAGCTCAATATTTATAGTCCATTGAACGGCACATAGGAAATATTTTTCACTAGCCGACCGCAAGTTAGACATGTCCAGCAGTGTATACGAAATAAAAAAATCGTTTCGCTGTCAAGTGCGTGCGGTTGTGGTACGTGGTTCCTTGTATTTTGTTTTGTGACTTAAATGTATTTAGGCCAACTTTTATTCGACGAATACGTTTGACGTTTTGTCAGCTTTTGTATAGAAAATATGTCAAACGGCCATATTTATTCCTCACATAAAAGTTATCTGACGATTGAAAAATCGGGCCTTAAAGTTTTAGTGGACGTGGTTTAAGTTTTAAAATTCTAGATAGATTTTAGGAAATTATTATTTTTACTACACTCCAAAAAAATGGTTAACAATTTGGGGGTGTCTTCTTGGTTTTAAATGTAAGACAACAATATAATATTACTGAATCAAAATGTACCAATAACTGATCACCTTTTTTTTTTTTTTTTGTTTAGGCGGGGGAATCCTCATGGACACCCACTCCCTCGGGGGAGGAAATGGGTAGTGTCAGACTTTTACTGACTAAACCTGAACCGCCGTGCTACGTCATCCGCGTTTTTGTGTCGGTGTATGGCAATGCGTTGCAATCCTATAACTGATCACCTGCTTTTTTATTGTGTTTGTATGAAAAGGCACACTTAGATTGTTAAAAAAAAAAAACTGACCGTCGTACATGACACTGTTACTTTGCTATGTATATTGTTTTTGCGAATTTAAAAGTGTTAACCTACCACTTGTCTGATAAAAAGAACAAAGAACAGGTATTTTGACGTGTAAAAAAAGTGTCATAAAAAGAACTCTATTCAAAAGAACAAAGAATACTAGAAACAAAACACTATAGCGGAACCCTAAACTCCAATATAAACGTTACCGAACGAACCATAAAAGTCCGACCAAAAAAATGTAACACTGGCAGCTACAAAAGAAATAAATACTACGTACACTGAAGTGCAAAAAAAGTGTATTGACGGAAGCTGATGAAATGCTCTACAGTGTACGAGAACTCAGGAATTGCTCCTTTTTTGTGAGGAACTGTGTTAGTGGTACACTGCAGGCCATTGTTAGGTAGCCTTCGAGATAAGAGCGCAGTCATTTGTTTACTTGATGGAGAGACGCCGACAGCTGGACGTTTGCATTTTGTTCGCACTTGAGTCGCATTAAGTTTTCAAACAGCTTTTTCATTGAGTGTTGATTACATCATCTGAAAAAGAGATGCTCAATTTCTTTTGAGGTGTGTATAATATACAAAAAAAAATGCCTGTTGAGAATTGCCTGTGTTCATTCAAGAATTTTATCTCTAGTATATCATCTGCCTACCCGTTTTTCAACTATCTTGGGGTCGGCTTCCAGTCTTAACGGATTCAGCTAAGTACCAGTGTTGAATTAGGAGCGACTGCCTATCTGATCTCCTCAACCCAGTTACCTGGACAATACGATACCCCTTACTTAGACTGGTTGTCAGACTTTTAAGCTTCTGATTACCGGTAACGGCTGTCAAAGATGTATCAATAACAATCGGGACCCACAATTTAACTTGCGTTCCGAAATACGGAGGTACTCGTTATGACAAAGATGGTCACCCATCTACGTTGCTTAACCGGTGATCGATTCACTTTAGCTTAGCCGAATCCTTTACCGAACTTAGCCTTTACCGAATCTTTCTCGAAGTTCATCTCTAGTATATGTTCCATTTAATTAAAAATAAACTCTACGTAAATGTGTGTAGTATATTTCTGTTAGAATTTGCAGCCTTATGCATATGAATGCCGGCCATAAAACTAGGCTACCGAGACTTTTTCGAAGAGATTTATTACGTGGTTGATGTAGATAAATGGACTACTTGAATCTCTATGCGTGTAAGTAAATATCTCGTGGAAGCATTAAAACGTTCTCTATTCATGTTAAGTGTTACTATTAGTCTACTTTACGACTATATTCATATTCCTATCATATATCCGTCAACCGTTATGGGAAATTGTAGATTTTTTTGTAGCAAATTAAACACTACTCTTTTAGAAGAACCTTTAGTAATGACCTTTTTATGCCAATTTCTAAGAAAAAAATTAGTAAAAAAAACAATATACCTTTATTGTAACAATGAAATACTCAATAAACTCCTTTTAAAGTACCCTAATAAAAAGGCATAATAAAACAATATCACCGCCAACCAAGTAACGAAAAACTCATCCGAAACCAAATTAACACACACACACACACACACACACACACACAAAAACATTCCTATACCATTCTCATCACATCACAAAGCAACTCAACAGACACAAAAACATAATCTAAGATCAACAATTTAGTACGCGTAGCAATAAAAGTCGTAATAACACGAATATTCGCGAACGAGGGCGTTCAACTCGTTGGGCCATTTTTTGTGGCCCGAAGTGTAATCGTGATTGGCCTTCCCCAAAATGTACTATCGCGTGATGTTTTCATGCAATGTTACTATTAATTCGCGTTATAAAAGAATAGACATGAGTATCGGTTTCAATCAACAAAAAAGTGGTTTGCACCTTGTGTAATGTAATTAATTATTGTTTTTGTTTTAGGCTTAATTACTAGTCAGTCAAATTGTTTCAGTTTTGATTAGTAGTGAGTAAAAAAATTGCAACGCTGGATGTTAACTTTACTATACACTCGTACCTATGTATGTACTTTAATTTTAAGTTATAATCTTCTGAAACTATTATTACTGCGCATAAAAAGGTATTATAAAAACGCAACTAAGCAACGTTTGGAATAAACGCGAAACTTTCGCGACGTAACACATACAGTATGTTTCCATATAATAAGGTCAAATTCTTTGAATCTTCACTATACTACAATACTGTAGACACAAAATACTGTCCCCGGACTTTAAAAAATAAAAAAATATGACTATTAATTTCAGTACAGGCTATTATGACCTAAAGTTGATCTGAACGTACACCCTTATGCCCTTATCATGACACACAGGCGCTTCATATCAGTTTAACTGGCATTTATTGTAATCAATTTATGAAACAAATAATTAATTGTTATGAATGAATCATTTAATTACTCAGTTCCTGTTGAGTGAGGCTGTGGTTCAGACGTATTTATGTAACAGTTTCAATTAAATGTAGAATAATGTTTATTTTTGCCAGTTTAAAGTGATTCATAATTTACTGGTAAGTTTTATTAATTCCTTAACTTCCTGAATTGGATTTTTACAAAACCTTTTCACACATAGTTTCAGTTTGAATTGAAAGACAACCAAATTTAAAAACTAATTTAATCCATAGTTTATTAAATACTTACAATATTTTCCCGATGACCCCTGAGCTTATTTCGATTTTTTCGCAGGGTAGCTTAAAGCATGTAAAAGTGATATCGACTTCATTTCATTGTAGTTAAATGAAATAGAAAGAAGCAAACAACATCACAAAAACATTTAGCTTTATCTTTTACGAAGCCTAGTACTAGACACATTTAATTTGTCCAACACACTTGAGCCCCTCTCCATTGAACTCGGCACGCCGGTGTGTCTCAGTGGTCACAAAGGCTTTACGATCACAGCTTCCCCACCCCATTTGTGGCCGCAGGATTACGGCGCTCCGCAACCCAACGCCAACCCTGGACCGAGCAGTCACTCCCCTGAAGTCCCGTCACGGACATAATCTGCTAAACCAGCAACAAAGTATTTAATTACTTAATTTAACCAATGGGGAGCATTTAGAGATTTGTTAAAACAAATAAATTTATAACACGTATTGTTTCCATCCTACTAATATTATAAACGTGAAAGTTTGTATGTATTGTACGTTTGTTAATTTTTTACTCAAACACCACTGAACGGATTTAGACGAAACTTAGTAAACAGATAGTTTTTATCCCAATTTCATGTTCCAGTGTAGTCATTTTTGATTTGTAGCGGACGGGCCCGCGGGCAATAACTAGTATGAAATAAATGAATGAATAACATTGAAACTAATTTTTATATTAGCTTCTGTGAGCAAAGAGGTTTTCTTACAAAGATCGAACAACACTACTGTAAAGATTTGTTTACAACTGAAAGAGGTCATAGGAACTGTAATTACAACTTTTGTAACGTTAAAACAACTTCGATAGCTAAACCAAGTATATTCAACGCAGTTGGGCAAATCAGAATTTCGAAAACTGAACAAATACGGTAAATACACCGTTTTAATTGCTAAGTCTACTCAACATCTAGCTAAAATCGGAAATATGTAATGTGATTATACCGTTAAACAAACCCGTTAAAGTAGCTTTATATTTGAATAAATTAAGAAAATATGAATACACTTTGCAAAATGTTAATCAATTGCGTGAATTAATCTCATTGAGATTCCCAACTTTTTAAATGTAGTCTAATATTTTTCGACAATGTTCTGTGAAGGTATCAAATCCGGCGGCTAGTCCTCCACAAGCTAATTGCATAGATCTGGTAAACAAAAATATCTTTCTGTACTCCATGTCAGGGTTTTTATGGTAAGAAGAAGTCCTTCGCAACCCTTTTAGCTAACTGTTCAAAGGATATATATCTCCATCTAAATCGCAACGTACCTTACTGTGTCATCCCTATTGGTATTTAATGGATAATTGTGAATACTTATTTTTAATTGTCCCGCAAATTGATTAAATTACTGTCTATAGAACTAACGCTTGACGTCACTTATGTGTAAAAAATTTGCGAAGTCGTTACATCACAAGCTCTCCAAAACTTTAAAGTACTTTATCTTTGTATTTTTTTATCGTTTAGATAAAGTAAAAACCTATGTTTAATATTTTTAATTATCTATCTGACGGACTTACTATAAAAAGATCTAAACTTTTTGACCCAGTCACCATCTCTAATTTAAACTCTAACCAAGCTATAAATAATATATTGTCACCCAATCACACATGCTCATCAGACAAGACTCCTGTGTACTCCTCATAATGATGCCCATCGCATGAGGCGCCTCGCCACAACGTGCTCCGAATGTATTATCAATGAGAGTACCTTTGCCTAACATGCTTATTGAATTAACGGTTTTATTACCGAGTTATCATTTAAGATCGGTGGGTAAATTCTGTAGATTTTTTCTGCATTTAAGTTCCTTCCTTTTTAGAAAGAAATGAAAAAAAACCTTCAAGACTTAGCAGTCGTTGAAAACTACATAGTGCTGGCTGGCTCTGGCAACGATAAAATGACATGAACTAGTACATTAGAATAATATATCCAAAGGTATCTTTTGATTTCGACCATGTTTTATCCTGGACCCTGTAGAATAATATAATTCTATCCGACCGGACCGGGCAAGATTCTATCTTAGCGACAAATAACTTGCGGTAAAATAATAATGCGACAATAAATTGAGATAAAATTTATACTACCTTTCAAATTGAATCCAACCATTGACCATTGATTTAGTTAAGTACTTTAGAAGTCAATCACGGACAAACGTGGCACGTACCTTATGAATATTAAGATATCAAATCAGTACTTATAAAACAGTACATACTGTTAACAGTTTTGTCTTCTTTGTACCAACATACTAGCATACACCCTGTCCAAGGTGCACCGGACATGCATAGACGATTAGATACCATCTACACATGCGCCCAGTATTTTTGCATACAGAACTTTGGACTGCGTAACTGCGTATGTCACACGTATGTATCCAACGTGACACAGTGGTAAACCATCGTGGGACGCGATCAGAATCTTATTAAGTGGCAACCTTGATGGTTTACAAGATTGGGTGTTTGTATGAGTATTTGTATTGGGAGTTTGTATTTAAGGAAAGTGATTAAAAAGCGGGTTGAGAGCGATTTTAAGAGTATATACAAATAAGCTGAAGACTGTATTTATGATTGTAACGACTTTGCATAACCTCATACGGCGTCATACGCGCGGATCGAACCCGCGACTCGTAATGCTCGGGGTTTTGGTGTAGGGGCGTTTACCAATCGGCTATCAGTGCTGTTGTCATCCATTTTTTTAATTATATTAAACTACTTCCTATGCAACGAGACTAGGAAAGCTTAAAAGATCGGTACAGCAGTTTTCATAGTTAGTCGAAACAAACAAATAGACAACCGTCTATATTAAGATTAATATTGCTTAAAGTAAGGAAAACAATATTTCATACAATCTTCGTCCATAGGCCAAACAATGAAGTAACGCCTTAGGCAAACTCACCTATATTTCCATACCCGGTAGATACAAGCATCCTGTTACCAATTACCTAAATGATAGTTATTTAACGCGCAGAGCACTTTATTAAACGTAATTAGCATTCAACAAACGTGCCTAAAACAATTGCCAACCGACACAAAGCTAGCTTATATTTAGTCCGAAACCAACATGCAATTCCCAACTCAATGGAAACGGAATACGGTACATAATGTATTTTCTAAAATATCTGTAAAAGATTTCATACACATTATATTTAGTATTACAGTCTCGAGCTATTTTCGACTCTAAGTGGGTGGAGTAAGGTTGTTTGTTATTTATGTTAGCACCTGTAAAGGATTTTGTACACGTTTCGGTAGTGAAATTATTATACAATGCGAATATTTTGTGTCAGGAAGTGTTTATTGTTAAATAAATAAGTGCGAGTGTCGTTTGTTATGACATTCTGACATTGTTACATGTCTGAAGTTATGTATAAGGGGTAAGCAGAGGTGGTCTTTTATGGAAAACAAAAGGCAAACGGTAATTGTAATTCTCAGACAAGCCGTTATTTCCTGAAAGAAAATTGTGTCAGGTATTTTCTTTTGTTTTAAGTTTCTTAGATATGTTAATAATTGACTTCGTAAAGTAACCATCTATACCTACTAATTAACAATTACGTAGAAACGGTATACTATTACATAAAATAGCATCGGTAAAGACAAGAAAAAAATATGAATTTAAAAACCTTTTTTTTTTTGTAAAATGGAAATTGAAGAAAATAATAATTTTACCGATACATCGAAAAGAGGTTTTATTCTAATTTCTCTACAAACTCAAAACAATTTAATGAAAAAGCGTAATGAATTAGAAGCTACCAATTTCAATCGAAAAAAAAAATCCATTCATAACATTGAAATCGGAAAAGAAAAGTAATCAATTAAAAAGATATCATTACCTAATGAATGGAGGCAATGGAGTGTAACAGACAGCCGGACGGGGAACTAAACCGATTATATAATTCACGTTTCATAGCACTTTAGGAATAGTACCTTGGTTTTGAATAGGAGATGAGATTATTTTTTGAAGCCATTTTTTTAGAGCAATGAGGTTTTTTTTGCGTTTTTTCCAAAAATAATGGTAATTATTACCAAAAACGAGGATAAAGGGAGTAATATTTATAACTTGTTTTGTAATTAATAATTCCAAAAATTGCTTCTAATTTTTAGCTTTGTGTAGTGTAACTTTATAAGCATAAATAAAACGCTCTACTCAGTAAATTAAAATAAATCCATTCGTTCCTTTTGAATCTGCATTATTAAATACAAATGTTATAACCATTTAATTATTAAATGATTTACACAACTTGAAGCCAATCTATACTTCTAACTAATTGTATAAAGCTGAAGAGTTTGTTTGTTTGTTTGAACGCGCTAATCTCAGGAACTACTGGTCCAAATTGAAAAAATATTTTTGTGTTGTATAGACCATTCATCGAGGAAGGCTTTAGGTTATAAACCATCACGCTGCGACTAATAGGAGCGAAGATACAATGGAAAATGTGAAAGAAACCGGGCAGGTATACCTAAATCATAACTTATATTATTATCTTCTACCCACGGGGACGAAGTCGCGGGCAACAGCTAGCTACATATATGTCATAAAAACTTAACCATAGAAAAATTACAAAACATAACATTAAAACATTTAGTAATGATACCTAAACGGTAAGAAAAAATACACACATAATTTATGTCAACATTACCATTTCGTCTAGTACCCAGTAAATCTGAATAACTCGAACATTACGACTTCCGGACGAGTGTGTGTCGCCCTTAACGCGTGCGCATGAGTCACACTGCGCAAATAAGCTGTCACGAGGTCGATGACCTTGTGAGTGGATAGTGCATTGATACACTTTTTATAGGGCCGCCAGTAAGGGTTGGAAAGTATAAAATTTGCATATTGTTTTAAAAAAATGTAAAAACGTGACACTTGTAAAGGTGAAAAAAAAATGGAGTAAACGAACGTATCTTGTTAATTACTTTTTTAATTTATTTTGAAATACCTGTGTGTATCTGTGTACATGAACTATTAAATAAATAAAAAAAAAAAAAATACCTGTCGTATTACCCTAAACTCAAAAAGGGCGAAAGTTTTTAAAGTTAGCTCATTAGTTTTTATTTGTTTTACCGATTTGGTTGTACAAATTCCTCCTCAAAAAAAATATGATTAAAAATTGCAGGCTGGAAAAGCCAACACGATAATAAAAAAAACACTTCTCTTTTCTTAGATCTAAAAAAAAATACTCTTTTAGAATAACATAAGGTCAATAATCTGTTAATAATAACTCATATGACTGTCAGTCTATATTAGAGAACGTGAAACAGTTTTTTAACATGTTGTGGTTTAAGCAATTACCTCGGCTGTCAACGAAAAAACAGCTTGACAGCCGACATACTAGTTATGGTATCAGTGACGATAGAAATGTACTTATTAGATGGAAATATACAGTAATATAGCGTTGAATTAAATACTAATGTACTATATTTATTTATATTCTACTAAACAATAAATTAGTCGGGCAAACCCTATAAATACGCGGGAAGAAACCATCATCAATTAATATTTTTATTTATCCACTTCATTGATACGAAGTGGCACAATTAAAAGCACAGACAATTATCTAACTTATAATAGGGAGTATACTGTATTTTGGGATAAAGTTTTCAGTCACAAAGGTAAGATAGCATACCAATACTTACTCCCGAATGAGCTCCGTTTTGAGGATTGACACAATGTTGGTAAGGAACGCGACTCTACCGCTTATTCGTGCAGTGGCACAAATCGGAACTATGCTTGATCGACGGCTGACAACGCTGATAATATTGGATCGCCACGCTATATTTAATTGGTTTAGTTAGATAGTCCAGTAGTTAGTATGGTCTATTTCAGGATATGTTTCAGTTTCTCTAATTCGTTAAACCAGTGTTAACAAATAGAGCACGGAAATGGAATACTTATGAAATGTTTGCAGACATCTAAATTTAAGTTTTAACCAAATTGGAATGCACTACCAAACCCAGTACACGATTCCCACAAAACGATATTCCTAGCACAGACTGAAGTATTATTATACTCTAGCGTATCACACATATGTCAAAAAGTCATTCAAAATCTAAACACCGACAGAGTGACGTTAGCAAACATATCTGTTTGAAACAAAATAGTGTTGGGAGCGCTACGAATAAATCCCGGGATTAAACTATTTTTTTAATGAAAAGAGAAAATACAGTGCTTTATGGTTGAATTCGGTTCTGATTCCCGGGACGTTAATGTGGATTGGGTTAACCTACATACAAAGTAATCGATTAAAAGACTCGTTGAAAATGAGATAACTGCTCGGATTTAACTCTGTCATATGAAATTCGTAATTTTGAAAGCGCTTCGAACTAAATGAGTAGTTTTTCTGTACTTTGACGTTATTTTAATGTTCTTATTATTTTATCATGGCTCGTTTTCTTTTAAAACTAATGCAGTTTGTTGATGCAGGTGAAGTTCGATAATTTCGTTTCGCATATGGTGTCTATCAATACAAAACTATTATTATCTATTATCTCTGTGTATTCAAAACAGTGTTACTATGAGGTGAAACAAATTTATCAGCATATGGTTAAAAGCAAATGCAATGCTTGTATTGTTATCTCTTATCACAAATGGAGTGTGAAGCAGTAACGAAACGTCAGTATTGTGTTGCCACGCTAATTAGTTGTTATTTTAACGATGCACGTGTACGTATAATTTTGGAAATGCTTATCAGAAGCGTTTGGGAGTAAAAGGAAGAAAATTAACCTCAATTCCCACTTGCTTAAAATAATTGTAGCTACAAATAGGTAGGTTTGTTCAACATTCTCAGCTATCTTAAAATAGCGGAAGGTTTGAGCATGAATCAGGTGTCTTCAAGATATATTCCGCCATAAGTTGTCAGTGGTGTATAAGAATAATTAAGAAAGTACAGACCATGTCATAAAACTGAAACTTTTTTAGAAATCAATGTTATGTAAATAAAATAATAGTTGGTAAAGCAAAAATGGTGTCAGCTTTTCTTTACGACCAAATTCACTATCACGTATAAACTAAAAACAGGAAAACATTTCACAAAAACCTCCTGAATTTCGCACAAGTTTTACGATCCACCATAAAATCCCGGGATATTAACTCGATCCCGGAACCCGCACATCACTACCGTTGCATAATACACACAGGATTTGAATCGTCAACTAGCTAGTTATTAGAATTGCAAAATTTTGCAAATCCCGCTAAATATTCCCGGACGCGTCACTTCGTTTGTCAAAGTTTAGAGTTCTCGTTTACATGTATACCGGAGTTTATTCATTCGCTTTATAGAGTTCGGAGGTTTTGCAATTAGTATTCATAAGTTTTTGTTGTAACATTAATTAATGGAAACCCAAAACAATTTCGTGTGCCACATACGCGGTCAATTTTGATATGGAAAACTTTAATATCCCGGGACGAAAAGTACATCACTACTCGGTAATTTGAAACACATTTTAATAGTGATTGTGATTTACAAATTTTAGTTCAGTAACTATTATTGCCATAGTTAATTAAGTACAAAAGTATACTAATTGACAGACTAAGAAGAAAAACAAAATACGTAGATAATATTAATCCAGAATTCTTGTAAATAGTAATAATCTTCTTACCTCGTTAATCGCAAGAATTATTGGAAAAAAATAAAGGCTCGTCCGCATGATGCGAGGAAATCGCTTCGTAAGAACGGATATGCTGTGTCATCCCTTAATATTGGATACTTAGGGTCTCGAGAGGAAAAACCATTTGATTTTGTTGTTACATCATAAACTGAACTGTAGCTCAAAATAATAAAAGAAGTTATCACGAGAAACCAAAGACACTGTCTTATTTGACTGATTAAGGCTTAAACCTTTAACTATAGAGTTCAATATCCTTTAAGTGCCTCTATGTATACTATTCCTAGATAGCCTTTCAACCTACCCACAGGAAATCTCATTGCTTGGAACCAAAACAACAAAATATTAACTCTTGAATAATTTCTATCGACAAATAACCCAACTAATATCTAACTTTTCATCTGAACTGAACTGAATCAGTTTCGCAAACCTTTGAACCGCTACATTTTTATGAAAAAAAGTAATTTTCATTTTCCAATTTTCATATAGCTCGTGGGCAAATCGATTTGCCTGACCGTTCTGGAACATCAAGACTTGCCTCAGGAAACAGGTTGAAGGTACAGGAATTAATTAAAGTTTTCCCGTAAAAAAGGTATTAATTTTGTTCCTTTTTGTCTTAAAAAGAACTCGTTTAAAAAAAAGGGTTTGTCGTATTGCGTGCCTTATTAAATTATAGTACATTGAAAATACATCTACTGCTCATTTTATGAATAAGAATGAAAATGCCACAAAATTAGTTTGGAATCTTGTGTTTTGCACAATTTTAGCCTCTCAATAGTTAATCATAAATGAAATCCCACGTGTATAAAAACAAAACAATATTTAAGTAGAAAATACCAAATGCATGCACCACATGAACATACCAATACCAATACCTACACACACACACAAATAATATGAAACAAGAGTGCACATGCATGATATGGTAACTGTGTGTATGTTTGATGGACTGTACGTACATATACGCACACAAACATACTCCTAGACAACAATTTACCACTGGCTACTATTTATTACCACTATTTCCGATTTCTCACGGTGAAAATACACAAGTCAACGAGGAAAGTGTTGCGCTAACCAACCATTGTATGGTAATTACAAGGTCAGGGCTCAAGTTCAACACGCAATGCAACGCGTTATTCAAATAAACCTTAACTGATGTTTTGGAAAACAGAATGCGATTATACGTGGTAATGTTAAGTTGGTATTGTATTTTAATTTCACTGTGTTTTGTTTTTGCTGTCTGTAGGTGTTAAAACATAAAAAAAACAGTAAAGTAAATCATTCGTCGCTGTTGCTAACTCATCATCGTCAACATTGTATAACCCAAATCCATATGCTTTTCTTGTTTTTGTCAATCTTCTCAATCTTTTGAATCCTCTCTTTTTACATCGTTATTTAAGTCCTATATTGGTCAATCTGAATGATATACACCAAGTCATGACACGCTACTTCTTCTGACCTCGTATGTTTGAATGTTATCTATTAGACAGACGATTTGGCATTCAGGCTTTCAGTTTTCCATCTATCTATAGCTCCAAGTATACCGTTTACATCAGACCCTATTATTTTTATCATCCATCGATGGCGTCATTTCAGTCGCACCTGTCGCGATCGTCAGACGCCTCGTTATGGCATTTCACGATTTCCGTTAACGAACGCATTTCTTTATATTAACATCGTTATTCAGCTTCATCATTAAATGTTAGTCATTATGGGGAATGAAGTGTTGACTGTCGTCTGTTTTTGTCTTTTGATGTTAGATTAAAACCTTTATTGTTACGGACTTTTCATAATATTTGGAGTCGAAAATAGCGCTTATTCTTTCAGCTCTTTCATGTTTTAAAACAAGTTTGGCAAAGACGTCGTTTTAGTATACTTTATCTGTCATCTTTTCTCACAGTATCTTAACTGAGTTGTTATTTTTCAAATATGTTATTTGAAATCCTTCACAAGACACTTGCCCTGTCATACAGTTCAAGATAAGAACGTAAATAAAATATTTATCGACTGCTATCGATGTGTTATCTGTTACCACGAGTTGGTTAGAAAGTGATCTTCAGAAATTTTCATATTCAACGTTCGCTTTCGATACATGTCGAAATAGTTATTTAGAAAAATCAAATTGGAAGTTCCTTAAAAGCAGAGTTGCTGTCACAGCTTGTCACAGTTTATTATAAAGTGATTTATAATAAACTGTGACAAACATGTGATTTGAAGACAAAACATTTTCCAAGACAATTCGACAACACGAAGATCATTCGCGATGAAATTCAACAGCATCTTTCGTATCTCGCGAATTTAATCCACCGTACACTCTCAAAGACAAAACCAATACCCTGATTGCGTTTTAAATCCTCGAAACTTGTTCCCTTAATCTTAATGAATCATAATATTTAGCTAACTGCGACTCGAAGGATGCTTAATACCACTCCTTGGGAATAAATCTCGCTACACCGCGTATTTGGGAAATAAATAAGTTCCAACTTTGGGATGAGCATCCGAAACGGGAGTTAATCTGAGAAGTTGGAGATTTATGGACACCCTACTGATGTATACCGGAGTAAGATGTGTCGTTATCATTACGGGATATGCGTCAGTGTTCCGGGATGTGGGAATAGGCACTTCTGGAAGCATGAAAAGTTTTAAAAACTGTAGTTTTTTTGTAAGGACCTTTTTGTACATGGCAAGATCGCGATATCCAGCGATTTTAGTCTCCTAGGATCGTGCCTATCTCCGAACCACGCATGGTTGGTTTGGCGGTGCCAAATGAAATAACCAATATCGTTGCATTGAGTCCTAAAAACCTAAAGTAATTTAAAAAATGGTTCTCTGTAAAACTAATTAATTCCTCTTTAAATGATTGAATATTTTTTATGAAAATCGAAAGGATTTTGTTTCAAGCAAACCTTTTTCAGGCAATTTCGAACGTTAATATCGATGACTCTCCTCTCCAAGAGTTAACAATCACTGTTCAAAACGGTTGACACAAATTAGCAGACAGTTTCAATTGCTCAGGCTATGTTGGTTATAAAAAAACTGTACTTGCTTTAAAAATGTAAGTTGCAATGCTAAATATTTATGTGTTACCACCTACTTTCTTCAGAAGCAGTTTCTTCAAACTTCGAAGAATCATTTGAAATGAATTCTGTGCACATGTCTTTATATTTTTTGTCCCGTATATAATCGCATGTCATAATTGACGTGATAATAACTGTAAACTGTCAGTTAGTCGTGAGTCACGTGACTGACCATTGTTGTGGAAAATCTTGACGGAGATTAAGGTGTCATTACGTAAGGTAAATAAGTAGTTTGTAAGCAATTAAGAGGTATTAAAATTGTCTGACTGTCTAATTTAATTAAGTGTTTTTGTGCATGGTCGTGCGATATTTTGATTGTATGTAAGCCGGCAAAAATGGCAACGTAGACATTTTTCAGTGCCGTTTTTATAAATGCCATTCCAAGGGCTCAATATATGTAATTATCATTTTTACAAGCAGATTGAAGATTAAATTTATAAAGAAATTCCATTCAACATTTTCATGAAATGTACAGTCTGATAAAGGAAACTTGATAGGATACGACTTTAGCTAGTCAGTAGGGATGGTGGCGCGGTTGACTGCACAAGGGGCACCGGACGTATTTAGGGCGTATAGAGGTAACTCTGAGAGGCCTTCCACTTACAAGAGGCCACTACCTCTTAAAGTGCTGCAGTTGTGGAAGGGAAACGCCGATAAGCCTTGTAGATGCTGTCTCGCTTCTGAAACTTAAAGATATTATATCTGTTTTAGTCAGTATTATGACCACAGAGCAGTGGTAAGTAACAAAGATTTGAAGACAATAATACCTTACTAATAATACTGGACCTTAACGATGGTAGTTTGCTAAGTGACGTTTAAAATATCTTGTATTTTTATTACACTTGGCAGTGACAAAAATATTACTTTCCAGAGCGAATATGAACTCTACGAATTCTAAGAGCTGAACAATTTCCTCCAAGATATTTTTGTCGAGAAACTCCCAAATGTACTTTTAGATATTAAGTCGCTGCACCTAATAAGTCACGTATCATATTTATCTTTACAAAAAAGTTACATAAAGATAAAAGATTCAGCTGACGTATTTTCCTGGTAACCTGATGCGTCGGCAAATCATCATATCTTTTGAACGTTGCGTCGTAAATGCTTCCTTTGTATTGACTGTACATGTCTGTTACGAGTGCGTTTAGAAATCTTAGTATCATTGCTTCGGGGGTAAGCAGAGGAGGTAAGAGTTAGGTGTGGTGAAATTTTGGATTTTTTCTAAAGATATGGAAAACTTGTTTTCATGTTCAGAATATTATGTAGTATTTATTCCTCGTGAGATACAATATACAAAGCAGAAATATTGTTTCCTTATAAGATACCGTTATGGAGAATTAGGGTCTACTGTATCATTAGAATCATTAACCCACCATAACAAAACAGGAAGCCAAAACAATACATTACTGTTACACATCAGCGGTATAAATAGTCCTGACTAGCTGTCTAATCTAATTTATACTCCCACGTTCGTATGAAACTAATATTCTCACAAAAATCTCCCTGGACCCGTCCCAACCTTCCTTGACCTTTGGGCCCAAACCCTTGTAATCCTTGCTACAGACCTTAATCATGGACCTCAGTTACAATCTCATTCATAAAAAACCTCCTTTCATTATCGTCTAGCAAAAAGGTTGTTTTTGACAATTCTTTTTTGTAAATTTTACTTTTTAATTTGACAGGCAGCCAGCTAGGTAAGCTTTAATAAGTTGGAGAAATGAGATTTTGAATGAGGAATAGCGTTACGGTTTATTTTGATTTAAGTAGTAACTTTATACTTCTGCCTACGTACTTGACTATTTTTGACAAATTAACTTAATGTTTGGCTACTTTGTAAAGCATGAGTCGGAAATGAAATCAGTCTATCTCAATAATATTGTGAAAACAGTTATACATTTCGCCTAATCACGAAATTACACTGTTCAAACAATTCTAAACAAATCGTTCACAGAATCAAATACGAACGTTTTACAAAATTAGATTTTCTGTGAAGTTGTTCCCGATCCGGACAATGTTGCTACTAATTAATCGCGTAGTGTGTGCGCTGTTACGTTACGCAATCGAATAATATCGGGGCTGTTTGTAAGGGTCTTTGTATACGAGGCGATACAAGATTCCGAAAACTGACGATTTTTTATTGCCAAGAAATAGTCACCACTAGAGGTTTTAGAGTTTTTTAAAGGGAAATGACATTTCGGGAACCATGCAACCAGAGGCTCAAGATCTTTAATAATTTAACGTTACTTAAGCCATGTTTAGGGACTACATAAAATAAATAAAATATTGTTTTTTTTTTATTAAAATGCGTCATTAATACACTATTAAGTCGAAGTCATATTGAAGCAATGAAAAATATGTCCAATAGTATGATGAGCTGTGGACAGCGATGACGATTTTCCTAAAAAAATACCTAGTTGTAAAATAGTATTTATTCATAGTCAATTGGTATCCCAAATAATTGTGTTTATTGTAAAATGTCGTGGTGTATAGGTATCTTTATGCGCTGTTCACGGACTGCACTCACGACTAACGCAGCCCTGACATATTGCGATTGTCGACGTGTGATAACATGTTTGGTAATTTTGTTGCGCGTCACTGGCGATGCAGTTGTGTAACAGAAATACCACTCTGTACAGTCTTTGAATATTGGGATAGATTTTCGCAACTTAATTCAGAAAAAAAAGATCGTTGTTGTAGGTACAGGTACAACGAATACTAAGTATTGTATAATTAAAAGTTGGAGAATCTAATTAATACTACTTTTCAATACCTAGGAAGCGGTGGCGAGACGACCAACGCTTACCGCGCAGGCTGGTCCCATGCGGCCCAGAATAGAGAGTCGTGGAAGGATTTGGGGGAGGCCTTTGCCCAGAAGTGGGACACAGTGGGCTAGAGAAAAAAAAATACAAGTTTGTGCCAATAAAGAGCATTCAAAAATATGTAGGCATTTTGTTATTATATGATTTCCTTGAAAATTTATAAGACCATAAAACCTGTAGTCCCTCATGATTTCACTTCTCAAAATTTCACCTACTGTTACTTTTGCCTTCTGCCCTCACCTGCCCATTGGCAGCAAACAGTTGATAATAATTAAACAGTATTGTACGGGCACACCGAGTCGTTAACTTTAAACGTTTAGTTCTACCAGCTTTATTTATTACGATAGTTACACGAGTGAGTTCTTTAAAAACTTATGACGTCAATAATGACTTACAACGCTTAGACTAAATAAATAGCCAAGCTCTCAAATAAAACACAAAACATAGTTTTTGGCCAGCCAGCAACTTTTAAAAGTCAAAAATCCACTGGGGAACACACACTCCTTAATGCGCCCCTTTTAACTTTTAAAACTGCAACATATACAATTAAGGTTGTGGTGGCATTCGCTCAGAAATGAGAATACAAAAATGAGTTCTGTAAAAAATTTATACATACAGCAGGCGAACCCACAAAACAATATAAAATTATTCTGCAACATAATTTGCAAGGCGCCAAACTCGGTGACAAACATTTTATCAAGTTATGTTCTTGCCTCTATTGTTTTGAAGATATTCCCGCCTTTTTGCTCGCTTACGAAGTTCTATTCCAAATTTGAATGTGTCGTTTCTTTAGTTTTGTATTTCTTATGAGATTTGAATAAATTGTGTTCTATTTTTTTCTAATAATGATTAGGTACTTTTAGGTTTCTATTTTTAATTTATTTTTTAGTTTATTTATACTTCACATTATTCTGTTACGGAACGTTTAGTGTCGCAAGTCCGACCCGCGCTTGACCGGATTATTGTATTGTGCTATTTGCTCCTGAATTTCGTTCTACATTAACTTCTACTAACTTATTTTCTATTGAAAATACGCGAACACAACAAAGCTACCTTTGAAATAAACATGCGTTGGCTTACTAATAATTATATCAATGTAGAATTTGATATGACCAGGAAAGGCTGGCAAAAAAGCAGTAAATCGGGTACTATGCTACTAAACTTGCGAGAGATCTTCATTTAGCAGCCAATAAACTGAACCTTTGATAGTCGATGTAAAGTTCTTTATTAAATTAACTATTACGACCCAACTTACTATTTAATATCACAAAAGAGGCAACGACAAGCTTCGGGGAACCCCCAGTTCGTAAGATCTGCTCCAATTAACTCGAAGAGAATTTTCTAAGTATACCTGACATGTATTAGTTTCTAGAAATTATTATATAAGGAATAATATTAGGTCTTGGAATATAATAAAGTAAATTTTAAGTATAGACAGGTTATTTATATTTTTAACTAAAAACTAATAAAATCTTATTATTATCTAGCGATTTTATAGTTACCCGAACTGGGAAACGTCCATATTTTTTTTATTTTTTGTCTTCGTCACCTTATGAAGTAAGATAAAAAAATATGGTCTGACTGTTTAGTAAAAAAATAATAAATCACTGTTCGTTAATATTCCAATTTCTATTTTCTTCAGTCCCCAACAAGAACATAGAAAAACCTTTTCTTATTAGTATTTCACTTAACTGCCTACTCAACCCCAGGGGAAGACATCACAAAACTTATTTAAAACCTCCTTCAAAGGTTTTCAATATCTCAACACAACGTTAAGGGTTGAAAGAACAAAGAGATTCAACCCCTAAACGGGTGCAGGGTTGAATTTATTCAATTTGATGCCCCAATATTTCTTTTGTATCAATTTCTGTATTTGTTTGTATCTGAAATCCTGGCGGCTAGGAATCACACTACTGGGGAAACGGAAAAAGGTTGTTTTTGTATACTGAGTTTGATGTTTAGCTTTTCTAAGGGTTGAAACTAAGCTTTGTGTATAAAAAAAAAGTTTTGATATATTTTGTAACAGATGAAATGTAATTTTCATTGAGTAAGCAAATGATTTCGTTTTGTAAATACGATATTTTTTCAACCCCTCCATATCTTTCCATGTCTATGTGCAATCTGATTAAAAAAAAACACTGTAAAGCCTCTTCAAGTTTTATTTTATTCTTTTTTCGTTTAAATAACGGTATCAAACATACTGACTACTCATATAAGTAAGATTAATAACAACATACAAACAATTCAATCTCTACTAACCAAACTATTGTACAAAACACAGCTTCCCGAAGATTCCGTATCTCTCAGAAGTTTGCTCGTCATCTCACAATGATTGATTATTTTGTATCAGGCACGTACCGCGTATATTTGTATTGTGCTCATATGAAAAAAGTTATACAGTGGATACAATATATACAATATGTGTGTATATGTATGCATTGTGTACTAACCTTAAAAAGAAAACGGTCAAGTGGCTAAATAAAAACCAATTTCAAAAAATGGCCACCTGTCATATTTATGACTAGCTGTTGCCCGCGACTTCATCCGCGTGTTTAGGAGATAAAGTTATGATTTATACCTGCCCTGGTTTTTCCTCATTTTCCGTTGCATATTTGCTCCTATTAGTCGCAGCGTGATGGTATATAGCCTAAAACCTTCCTCGATCAATGGTCTATTCAATACAAAAATAATTTTTCAATTTTAACCAGTAGTTTCTGAGATTAGCGCGTACAAACAAACAAACTCTTCAGCTTTATATATTAGTATAGATTTTATCCAATTGTGACTTCATCTATATTTTATTTGCTTTGAAAATGTTTGTGATACCGGCAGCAGGAACAAATATATATATGTAACTATAATCGTTTATGAGATATAGCATTTGACATATAGATAGCGAAGCCTTAGTCATAGGACTCCGTTTTTACCCTTTAGGTATGATACATTAAATATAATATATGTAGTAACTACTTTAACATCCTTACAATATAATCATTACACAAAAGCAATGTTGATACAATTATCCTGTAAAATTGTTGTGATAGTAACTTTGAAAATACTGTAGGTAAGATCATACAAAATAATACGACTTAAGTAACAATAAAATATAATTCTTTTATTCAGTAATTTTCATTTGCACTCCGAAGCAACGTCGCATTTTAACGTTCAAGAAATAAAATTCATTAAATTGCTGACCAAGTTTAAAAAGGGAACTGCTTTTCACCGTGTTAAGTTTACTGCACCGATTGTGGAATTTCTGTATCAATAAAAACATTACATTACATTCATAAATACATATTTGATACTAGCTGTTGCCCGCGACTTCGTCCCCGTGGGCAGAAGATATAAATTATGATTTATACATGCCCTGTTTTTTTTTTCACATTTTCCATTGTATCTTCGCTCCTATTAGTCGCAGCGTGATGGTTTATAGCCTAAAGCCTTCCTCGATGAATGGTGTATTCAACACAAAAATATTTTTTCAATTTAGACCAGTAGTTCCTGAGATTAGCGCGTTCAAACAAACAAACTCTTCAGCTTTATATATTAGTATAGATTTAATTTACATTAACTCCAGTACATATAAAACTAAATAACTTAACACCTACTGAAATCGAATTTATATCATATTAAAAGGGTATAAAAACTAAATTGTTGTATACATTTTATGAGAAAAATAATTTCTGTTGGATTAATCGCTGAGCTTCTGAATTTCTACCGCAGCAAAAATTTCAAACTGACAACCAAAATCACCATTTATGAACTTATTACACAAAACCTCCTCACACATTCGTACATTTGACAGACACTTGTTTTCAATATGGCGGCGTCCATTCCAATCATCCTAACATACATAGTTGATGACGTACCGCCACCAGTCATGTCCGTCTCATGACTAATTAATTGCAGCTTAATGAGACCTGCACATTATAACTTAATTAAATTGTTTATTGGAGCAGTTGTAACCGTAGTCATTACATTTGCTTGTATAATTAAACGGTTTTCATGATTGTCTCGAAGATGTTTTTATTTATGTGTGCTTGTATTTAGTTGAAACATTAGGTCGATATTAATGATGAGCAGTGTTATTTTTAATTGTTATATGTATTTAAATTTAATTCGCTTAGATTATGATGTTAGTGAATTTAAATTCAGTTCATTTAAACTTTTTATGTACAACATTACTTACTTTAATATTTTCATTTTTTTAAACCATATTAAACTTAATAATATGAATACACTATAAACAATGTACATAATTAACAGACCGTCAAAAAAGATCCCAGCCAAAGTCGGGAAACGTGCCCAAAAAGCTGGCTGCATTGCCACGTTGAAATTCAGTATCATCCTTTGTTTTAAAATAAGATCAACGATAAAAAAAAACATACTAAGTACCATAAATAAAAGATAGTATAAAAAATCCTTCTTAGTCCGGGCAAGCTGTCAAAAACTGCTCTCTGGATAATTTTATAAAAAAAAACCAGCAACTTAATAAGACAATGATAATTCACGTATTCTGCCCACAGAGCTGAACCTCTAGGATAATTGTTACCCCTATAATGAGAACATATAAGGACATCGTAAGACCATACATACATATATGTTGTACACGTTATTACATATTCTGGTACATAACGGTCCCTTGGGTAAATAGAATTCGGCGTCTTGTTGAAGCGCTTTTCCTCGATAACAGAATTTCGAAATATACGGGAGCGTTTTGTGTATGGACACGGCGCGTTTTTAAAGACAGTAGTTTTTTTTTACAAATCTTACTTAATGCTCGCATTTTTTAAAGATGCGTGATTCTAGACAGCCAGTAGTTTCTGTCTGAACTTAAGTGTATGGCAGGCAGGTGCTGGCTTACACGAGTTAAGTCTTTCAATGATGGGTAGGTGTGGCAGTTTTGTCTCATTAAAAAAATCTACAAATTGCAATTCTGCACTCCTATCGTAGCCCATTGCTGGACACAGGCCGATCTTCTTGCACCACAAAACCGATTCAGCCGCATCTCGCCCTAGATTACAGATACTAAAAGAAACTTGCTTTATCACAGTCGAGAATGCATTGAATGCTTAGAATATTACTATCGTTCGATGTTTTTTGTTAATAAAAAGGTATTAAGATAAAATAATTGCTTAACGATAAATACCCATATGTAGGAACAAAAAATATTTTGTAACTTAATCATTTTTAATCATATCTATTTGAATGTGCTAATAATTTCATAATCAGATAATATTCTTAATTTATTGTTTAAAAACAAATACAATAAATGTGTCATATTATATTACACGCCTATAACTGATATCAGAAATGCAAAAACCAGGAAAAACAAGAATGTTTATTGATTTAGTTTAGGCTTGACTAACTTTCATCCTCACTTAAATAAGTTATAAACTGTTTTGAACACATCATATGCTATTATAAGATGTCTGATTGAAGCTATTACCAGCGTTTCCGCTTGCAATTTGCCCCCGTATGTCCGCACGCTTCTACCAAGGGATTCAGGGTGCAATGTCAGCAAAAGATTTAGGTAAATTGACACGAGTCGGGAACTTATTGTATATTATGGAACGAAACGTGTTTTGTACGCAAAATGCCGCCGAAATCAGCTATTATGTGACGTAATCAGGTATTTAGTGTCCCACGCGATGTTTAAAAGATGTTTTTTATGCGTCGAGATGTAGGTTAAAGATGTTGAAGTAGAATGTGGTCGGTATAATGTAATGTAAGTGACGTAGAATGAAGAATAACGTGAAATATTTAACGGAGAAATGTGGATTTTATTCAGGAATGTAATGAGTCGTAAAAAGAAAGCTATTTATATATATTTAGAAAAAAAAAACGTATTGGTTGTCTACTATGCCATTGCAAAAAACATTGAATGAATTAATTTTTGGGAAAACTTTTAAAAATGTGCAACAAATGATTTTATGAAAAAAAAATATCTTGGGATAAAACACTATAAAACGAATAAGTACAACACATACTAGAACCAAAAACACTCGCATTCAAAGTATCTGACTTACACATTAATAAATAACTTAAACTACACAATACCACCAGCCTTCGACCTAAATGTGTTGCTAACTATCTAAGATTAGTTGGTCACGAGTTAGAAAAAGTGAAATCTCTTGTCAACCATACACGATGGAGTTGATACACGGAGGTCGGTGCGCCAGCACGACTGCCCTCCGGACCTTTACCGAGGTATTGGAAAGGTCTGCCTCATAACTCTCGTGTTAAATGCATTTTAAGGGCTAAGGGAAGAGAAAATTACGTCTACTGTGGTAGGTACACAAAATAATAGGTACCTAGGATTTGATGGGTTTTTTTTTTATCCGGGAGCAGCTTTCTAGTAGGTAACTGATTTGGAAATAGAAATATCGTTTCAGTCATTCAGAGGGGTATGAATAAAACTATCCGCTGTCAACGACAATACAATAAAACTTTCGTTGTATACATAACAAATGAAAACCACAGTGTAGTCGTGTCCAGCCGAAACTAAAACGATCGAACCCAAACAGTTTTTCTTTCAAACATTTTCCAAATTTACAACTAGTACGGTATCCCAATTATTTATGGGTACACGTTTGTATCGAGCCCCCATCGGCGTTTTGTATCGCCTCGGATCAACCAGCCGTGTTGCCAGTGTTGCCACTGTGAAACATGGCCCGACATGGAGTAAACTAGGGTTCGAATAACTGCCCAGGCCACTGATCGATAGTTGTGTTGCCTCCTTCCTGTAAACAAACTTGAAAATTGAGCTTTGCTTGGCTACAAGTTACAATTAATAAAGAATTGTTAAAGAGTTTGTGAGATAAGATAGTTTTCTAATTATGAAAATTGAAGATGACATGTTAGTAACTCAAAGAGCAGTTTTGAATTTAAAACCATCAAGAATAGTCCTGAAACGTAAGGCAAACTTCCTCGTCTAACCCCATTATGCAGAGCAGCCAACAAATGTAACAATACAAGCCAACGCGAGACAGTTTCAAATACGAAATTCAGATCCATTATAACATTCATTGTGTGTCATGTAAATTCAACTATCAGAACTTCACACAAAGCACGGGAACAATCATAAAAGCACTACACACAAATTACATTCCAAATTCAAACACACACTGATTAGAACCGAACAGAGCCGAGTCACGTCGCGCCAATTAGAAAACGGTCCCGAATTAATTTGAAAATGGAACACTCGATTTTGATGTAGTGGAATCTGTCGGTGTGGGCTTTGTTTCCCGTCCCATTCAAATTACAACTCTACTAAAACATGTTAAGGACTAATTTTGAATATGGCAATATTTGTCCAAACTCATGAGATAATAGGTAAAAGACTGAATGTCATTCAAAAGACTTTCGTGTTAATTAAATTCATACCTTAAGTTTATAACGCAAGGTTGAATTTACATCAGCACTGACATTACATAATTAGTAAATGTGTTCTACTTGGTGCCAATTTGTAAGCTATCTTGCTCCAATAGGCAATTTATAAAATACCTTTCCGTGTCATTCCATCTTATTTATTATAACTTTTATGAGTAGCCCTCTTGAGGCCAAAGAATTTTTCCTTAGGTAAAAAAGGTACGAAGGGAAATGGTTATAGCAATTTTCCTTTGCCCTGACCTCAACGTCCGCGGGCAGTGTAGGTACATATAAATCTCTAAGGAAAGTTATCAGCAATAAATCTGACCTGGCTCCATGTTCCTCGACTTTCCATGTAGTACAAAATTAATGGCCCTTTTATCTATTAATTTCTCTACTTTTGTCTAGTCTTCACTTAAAGTCTTTTCATTTATCATTTCTACTACATTGCGTTCATTACTGTCTCAAACGATAGCAAAGTCTTACACAGACGTAATAGATACTAAAAAGACCAACTTTTGTATGTTTTGGCAAAAAAATGTCGTAAAATGTACAAAAGAATCTACGTTGTAAGTTACTCCAAACATGACGTCATTAGGTCGCCTCATTAAAGGGTATCGAGTGGAACAAAGCAGGTACAGTCGCGTTCATTAGGCGGTAGCGACATTTCTCCGAGCAAAGGAATTTTTGTAGGTACAGCCAGTACCGGTAGCTACAGTCATTTTCTTGATTACTGTACTCGAGCGTCCAATTTCTGTCAAGAATTTCCACGTTGAAAGTGTGGAAAATTCGTCCTTTTTTCTGCCTTTCGTTGTTATATTTTGTTTTGTTCAGTGTTGTTAGAGCGAAAAATATTGCTGGGATTTGTTGAGTATTTAATTTGATATTGTCGTGTAACTTGGTGTTGCTATTGTTTTAAGCGACGTTAGATTTAATTTTATGTAACATTTTCTCTCCGAAATCGTTCTTTGTGAACAAGTACTTCTATTACTAGTGTTCATTAAAACATCGATATTTTTTTTAAATTTCTGTCACAAATACTTACATCCCCTTTCTTCCGCAGACTGCGTGCACCTGCAGCTGTACAAAGACCTCAAGGAGCGCCAGAAGAACGGGCAGACGAAGGCTTCGCTGTCCCTGCAGCAGTACCTGGGGATAGAGTCGGGATTCACCCTGGACAAGGAGTCCAACACCCTGGCCATACTCTGCGAGGACGTCGTGCCCGTGCTTGCCTTTGATACCAGGGAGATCCTCATCAATTGGAGGGTTAAGGTAAGTTATGGAGAATGTATGCTGGTGTTAAGAATGAGATGGTTAAATATATAATCAGCATTGAAGTTAAGGTACCCTGATGGAACATAGGTACATGCTTTAAAATGTACATGACATAGTCTTCTGAAATCAGTTTTCTTTTACTAAATATACTAATTAAATGTCTGAGTAAGTAAAGCCCAGAATACTAAAAGAGCAATATAGAAACTGAATTGAAAGCATCCTGCAACAATAAACTTAATCCAATAAATAGAAACGTAAAGAAGTCATTGTCAATAAAAATCTTGTAGAATGTTCTAGAAAGCGTATTCCTTAAGACAATAGAACTGTATTCGTGAAGGAAAATACAATGTTACAATTTTCTGTACGGTCTCAGACAAATGAAAAGATTCTCAGTAAAATATAGGTATCAAGTGATTGAAATAAACGCATAACAGTCCTGGATATTCGCTTCACTTATTAAGATGTAGAAAATCATAAAATGCTTTCTATAAATGTAATTAAGCAAACCTAGAAAATGACACATGCAATAATATGTTTCAGGAGAATATTATTGTAGAGAATCTGATAAAACTGAAAGCTGTTCCGCTATAAGTAGAGACTAAAAAATTATCTTTATTAGCCTTATGACTCCATTTCCACACCTAACCTCAGGCTAATTGACCAGGCATAGGTATAGATCAGAATATAATATGTATGTGTATATGTATCAGCTTACATCAGCTGCTTATTCTTGACCTATTCACCCCAGGTACAACACAACCTCGGCGGCAGTAAGGAGTTCGCAGCTGTGATAATATCGGCGCCATCAGCCGCCAACATCCGCGCCGGCCCCGTGCGCCTGCACGCGTGCGGCCCGCGGCTCGCGCTGTGCGCGTCCCGCCCGCCTGAGGTGCTCGCGCTCTGGGACGTCAAACTACTCAGGTAACATTAACAACTGATTAGGCCGACATTAATCATTGTAGTTGGAAAATGTACGGACTGCAGTTATAGTAGAGCGGTATAGGTCGCTACGACAAACCCACTCTGCGCAACTTGTCGCGAGTACGATCCGCGCCTACGACAAGCATTTGTTTGATCCTCATGAGTCTGGGTGTCTTCGTGTGTGTGACTTGAATGTTTATGAAACCCCTGCGTAACAAAAATTAAATTTATCAATATGGGAGTAGTGTCTTTAGTAAAAATGAATTAGCCTTTGACAGCGCTGTTGACAGCAAATAGAATTTAAATTTGACTACAGTTCAGTACCGCACATAAAACACCACGAACATATCCCATCTTATATTTATAGACCCTAGAATTTCGTTAAGCAGGAATTAATTTCCCATAAAAAAATACGAATAAGACCTAAATATTCCTACAGGTTTAAAAAGTTAGCGAGGTTATCGCCACGTAAATCAAAAGCCGTCATAAAAATTCTCAACGAAAAAACTTTGCGAAAAAAATATCCCCTGAAAATGATTCGTATTTCGGAATGGCGTTTAGCAGGTACACGTTCTAAGTTCAGGAGCCGCTAATCTCTGGGTCTGTCCCCTTGAAATATGCCCAAATCATTTATCAGGTTACCTCACTTCAGTTTTGCCGGTTAGACGCGGCGGAGTTTGACCCAGTTGCGTCTGCGGTTTGAAGGTGTCTTTGATTTGCTTGTTAATCGAAAAGCAGGGAAAGTGAGGTGAGAAAATGAGAGTTTGATTTGATTACTATGAAACCTTGTTTTCTAAAATAACGCATACAACTATGTCCATTTCTTGCTTGAAGTCAACAAAACGAAAATTGCGGCATACTATATTTGAACCATTTGAATCAAGATGGCAAGTTCTGGAAATTATGCCGCTCACGCTTTTTTCAATAAATTCCCCATCTACTATAACAAATAACTATCACCGTAACATCACTACAACTGCATATGTCCAAATAACTAGAACAAAACAAAGTAATAGGTTATCGATCCCCAAAGTAATAGGTTCGGCAGTTGTAACTGTTATGGACATATTCCTGTGTCATTCTCCACTGTATCCACCCTCGACCCTCGCAGCGGCTCGCAGTTCCCCTCCACATTAAAAATACATCATTAAACGATGCCGACATGATTTGATCAATGTATTCATATTTAAAAGGATGAAGTACATGTGAATTTGGTGTAACCTTTATTGGGAATAGGGCATTTTTTTTAAAGTAGTTTTTGGATTCTGTTATTCCTCGTAAACAAGCTCTAGCAACATAGTACGGTCCTAAATTTGAATAATATGTGTAATGGGGTGTTCGGGTCTCGGAAATCGTATAAAAATCTACCGGGACTCCTGAAACCTGAAAAGTTTTTACATAATCAGCCAAGCCGAAGTTGTAACAAATCCCTACCGTTGCCTCCGCAGCCCTTCCGGATAACCGGAATAACTCTAAAACAAGGACCGGCTAAAAAAGTAACTTAACATTATGATCAGCCATTAAAAGTCATTAAAACTCGTATTTAACTGAACAATGCCGACAATTATAACCAAGGCGCTGTTCCCTTTTATTTCCACAAATATTTTCTTGCCCTTTAGATTTTTAACGACTCAAAAAACTTTTTGCCGAGATTCAGAATTTACGGATGGTGCCTTTGAATTATAAAAGATATTTGAATTGCTTTGTTATTTCTGGATTTTTTATTATTATTTTCATTTCTTTAATAAAATGAATATTTTAAAATATCTTATTTTTTGATGTTACGCTCATGAAGAAAATACAGTCTGCAGCTAAGTAACGAAGATGTCTTATGATAGGTACTTACTTACCTTTTTATAACTGTCATAACATTCTGGAGTTTTTTGACCTTCCCAACATCTAGAGTCTAAGTAATAATGGCAGTAAAAACTATACGAGCACTAATGTAACTGGTAAACATGACGGTGGCATAATATATCACCTCGCAAGTCAGACGCTAAGACGCTAACATTTTCCCATTGTAACAAATCATGGCGCCTATAATAACGTGACGTCATCGCTAATAACCAGGGAATTAATAACCTGCGCTAGTGTGCGTGTTACACAATATTGTTGTCAAGGGGCGAAAAATAAATTGCTTTTCGCTGCGATCATGTGATATAAGGAGTATGGACCCTGCACTTATCAGTATTGCCTTTGCTTTAGATCGTTCCATTTCGTTTTTGAACGAACTTTTCTGGAATACGGATTTAAAAATAAGAATTTACTCGGAATATGGAGTCGGGGTTCCGAAATCAATATGCTTCCTTTTTTTTAATTTACTGCGAAACTGTTCGTCTTTTGTTTTTAATTTGTTTGCAACTGACATACGAATTAAAAACTATCTCAGTACGCTGATTATTATTCAAGAATTTGCTTGCACTTAGTACTTGGTATAAACACATTAACTTTTTATCCCGCAAATAAATCCACATAATGAAATACCAGTTAACCTTAATAGTGTTACATTACAGCCCTCAGGAAATTCCAACAAAAGCTCGTGCATTTACGGCCTAAAGTTTAAACGTCGGCCTGGACTTTCATTTCATCTTAAATTAAACAATGCCCCGTGGCGATACTCGTTTGGCCAGTCGTTTGGCCAATATTGGGCTGTACGTTGGCCGGTAGCTAATTTCATTATTAAGTCATGTACACACGTGCCTACAACAATTCCTCATGGATTACATAGCGGGGTTGTGAGACTATAAATGCTAGCGGTTTGAAGTTCTGCAGTAGAGGAGGATTGGGAATTTGGTCCTTATGGTGTGATACTAAGTTAAAGCTGCCCTAGAAAGTGTAAGTTTATCAAATGAGTGAAAGAGTATTTTCAGTTAGTTTATTTATTTTTTGCATACTTTTCAACTTCTCTTGTCCCATAATTACGTATCTACCTACTAAACCGTACACAAGCTATATTACACAAGTTCGCCTGAAGTTTATGCCGGTGCCACACTACAGCCCGAAGCTATATTCCTTAACTGAACAAACACGGCCCTAATGAGCTTGCCAATGGGAAATAATACAAGCTACAATTCGTTGCGATGGTTACACTTTGATGTGGCAGCGCCTTTATTTGTTCGCCGTAATTATTAAGCTTGGTTGTAATTAAATATTTCATGTGTTGTTTAGTATGTTATATTATATTTTGAGGTAGGACTTTTTGTAAAATCGATGTTGCTTTGTCTAATGTTGAAATTGATTTGCTGTTCAACGTCTTTGCTGTGTATTATATGGGCTACGGTTATGCTGAGTCATATGAAATGGATGACGGAATAGAATGCTTATATTTATATTATTTAATTTGTACTATAGTACGATCTAAAATACCGAAAACTAAGTCAAGATACAAAAGCTTTAATTAACCAAAACATTTTTAGCCACTAGAAAAATAAATTAAAAATAGTGTGATAATGTTTTTTAAGAACAAAATCTTACGACCAACTTCAAATAAGAACCTCCTTCTTTTCGAAGTCGGTTGAAAATGGATATCATTGACCGTATATACAACGTTTACGACGACAAACTCCTCATTGTAAAACCGAGTAGCTTCCAATTTCCTCGTCGTTCAATAAGTTTCATCGCATTTTCCATTCTCCACTACTCGTAACTGGATCTGAAGCGATCCGCTTATGTTTGGGCAAAAAGCGGTGCACTTGATATTGAGGCCTCAAATATTGATGCTCAAGTGTTTGAGCGCGTCGTGTAGTTTAGGTACGTATTGTAAACCGTAGGAAAAAGTCTGACAAAGTTTTTTTTTATTCGACTTTGGAGATTTTTGTTTTTGATTCTATGGGGCAGAAAATACATATTTTCTATTGGAAATGACATTCAAGGCTGACTTTTGGTGACAAATACACTGAATCTGGTGATTCCAGTCATTTAATGTAACATAGAACACTGATCTTCCCTTCAAGTAAAGTCAGAATGGATGCCATGCTGTTGCCTCTTAACTCCTACAATACCTCCTACATCCACCCACCAGGTGAAAGTACATTTTCTAATTAATTTGGTCCTCAAAGACATACCTTCTAATACAAATCTCTACCAAATCATTATCATAGTCAAAGCCAACTAAATGATAATTCAATATGGAGGTATCCACGTGTGAAGTAATGGCATCATCCCGGGTAACTTACCCCTAAATACGCGGTGATTATGGCAGTTCCACCCACTTCCTCATGGGTCATTGTGTAAGTTTTGCCGAATGACCGTCGTTGCTTTTTATTTATTTTATTGAGGATTAGTTAGTTAATAATGTTAGAAAACTTTTTGCCCCATTTTTGTCGGGGTCAAAATTGTGTAGTTAAGTAAGTTATCAGACTGCAAAAGCCGTCTTTTTTAGATTTCTGAAAAAGTTTCAATGAGGCTCGTAATAAAATACAAGAAAATCATTTACAACTATTTACCTAAATCAAGCCTTCTAACTAAACCATTTCGAAAAAAGACCAACTTACAATTAACAAACAAACACTTCTCCGAACTAAAGTATTTATTTTAAATCTTCCAAAGTAGTAAGAGCGGCAAAACATTCAATTACGTAATGGACGCGCGGCGGCACTTACAATAAAGATTTAACTAACAGTTTAACTGAGCCCTCGCGTCGCTAATAGTTGACTAAACAAAGATTAACGGATTACTTAACTCAGTTAAGTGATGCATAGGTTACTTATAGTCGGAGAGACAACGATGAATTAAGGAAATTATGTTTGAGGAAAGATAGCTGAGAATTGCTATTTTTAGTTTAGTAACCATCAAAGTAATGTTGAAACTTAAAGAAGCTGCTTTCTCTTAAATAACCTATGACATGTTGATAAAACATCAGATATCGTGTCATAAATTTTATTTAAGCATGAAAATAACTCATCATTATATCACTTGTATGTTTATTGATAGACGAATTAACATTATATTTACACTTAAAAACCAATAATCTTAAACACAAAACATAAAATTACAACTTACAACGTCATTTGAATAAACAAATCGAATTCGAAAACAATATTACGCCATCGCCATCTACCGTCAAACTTCGAAACACAACATCAAGGGACATTATCATCTCATTATAATCTAAATTGAAACATTCTAATACTTGAGAAAATTGTGACAACAATGACGCAATGCAATTTAAAATGGCTGCGGAATAACCCAAATTTTGTTAATAAGATGACTTTGTGCTTGCGGGCGCCGGCTCTCGGACTACACGAGTTACTTTAACTTATTGAACGGATCCCGTACATAAATAAGTGGCTTAGCACAAAGGGCGGGCTTACTTAAATACCTGGTGTTTTATGTTTAGTTATTTGTTCACGCTCTGCCACTTGGTAGACGGCAGAATTGATTGATAAACAACAGAATACCGGAATTCCTTCTGACTCGTATTATTGGGTTTAATGGTCTTCCTTACAAGTGCTGAGCCGCATACCTACAGTACGTTACGTAAAGCTAGCCATAATATTTAAAAGCAATATGTATGTATTTATCTCTCCACGTGCCAATATCAAAAAACTAACACAATACAAAAAGGTCACCATACTTTACTCCAAACAAAATACTTCACAAAACAAATCGCATCCCATTCTTGACGCGCCAAGACACGTTAGACTTACCCCATCAAATTGGGGTAAGGGCCCGAAGATTATCTCCCGCGTTATCTGAAACTAGCATTACGAGTATTACGACTATTGCCTGAGGAAACGGTATAAATAATGCGGTATTTACACCCCCTGTTGCTAATAAAGGGGGCAAGAACAGCTTTGGGGAAACAGAAGCTGATCATAACAATGTGATGTAAAAGTTATGTGGAAAGTAGATGGCATTTCTATTGTTAAGACAAGGAAACATAGGTACGTTGAATCTATACATATAATAAAATTGTAGAAAAGTGAAAACTGTACATTGAATATTTTTAAAAAAGAATAATTGCAGGGTGGTCTACGAACGATTCCGATGCCGAAAATATGATTTTTAGAATTTTTGTCTGTTTGTCTGTTTGTCTGTTTGTCTGTTTGTCTGTATGTATGTCCGGAAAGATCTCGGAAAGTACTGGATAGATTTGATTCAAATTTTCAGAGAATATCAACAAGAGTTCCGGTCAACATACTTTTTACTTATTATCTCGCTTTTCGTTACAGGGGGTAGGCAGGAGCCTTTTATATCTATAAACAAATATCAAATTATATCATAAACTACTGAATATATTTCGTTCAAATTTTGCATGAACCTTATCGCACACATGTTACAACAAATATACAAAAACCATCACGCTACTATGCAGAGGGCATGAGCAGTAAAGTTTTAAATTTTTGGACTAACCCGTAACATCGTGTAATACAATTATGAGGTGTATTTTCATCAATTTACACAAAAAAAAACATCACGCTATTTATCTTAAGACTTTTAGCAGAGCAATAGTAGGATTTTTCGAAAATAAATAATTTTCACAAAATTAGTCATTTTATTCTCTTTCAAGTCTGATATAGGCCTACCGCGACTATTTCACAAGTAAAATAAAAGAAACATAAACTATTAATACTTTTGTTATTTTTTTGTTGACGCAATTGATACTTCGTAATCGGTATATTCTTGAAAGAAAGGGTCCTAAATTATTATTATTTTTATTGATGTACTAAAATTACTCAAGTTCAAATGTGGAATGCCGCGGCTAATATGATTTTGTATTTATTTACGATAGGAGTATATACCTATGTTTTTAGCTCGGTAATGTTGACGATGGTACTTCAAGATCAAAACATTCGTAGTGACACTCAACCCAAAGTTGCATGTAATTCACATTGATCTCATCTATAATTATGCATAACAAAAAAATACTGAACCACACAGTTAATTATTACCTTGGTTCATCTGTAACAACTAGCAACAAAAATATAAACTTTCAAACAAGAAAAAAGCCTTTTAAACAGTGGAATAATGTTTTCTTAAATTTGCAACATTACATAGGCCAAAAGTATTTCGGATAAAAAAGCCCAGAAAACTTGCATAAAAACTGCATAATAGGTATGCAATGTGAAAGATCTATAAGACCAAAGCTATCAATGAATACACATTATGTATCTATTGATATAATAATGTCTACTGATTCCTGGGATTTTTCAATATTTTAACGATTTGATCGGTCTACATCCTACGTCTTCCCAAAAATTTCTTTAACAATTTATTATAATCTCTACTTATTTAAAATTTTCTTCTTTCGTAGCCTGGTAAAAACAGGGGAAGGAACGAGACTGAATGAGTTTCTAAGATCCTTAAGCCGACGAGGATTAGGAACATATTTTTGGAAATTTCCCCAATAAGGCTGATAATAGCGTGCAGCTATCAGCACTTACATCCGTCATACAATGTCTGGAAAATTCATTTTGGCTGTCGGTATCGACAGCGTAACCTCATAACCAACCTCATGTAGTCTTTATTTTTTCCATTTATACAGTAGGGATGCTACTTCAATGATCGTCAGGTAGGTTAATGAATAAAATACGTAATTTTTCTTTGTAAATTGGTACAGTAAATAGAACTCATGCACATGAAGTCACTTTTATGTTCATATTTTGCTTTGTCGTAACACTCGTAACATCACAAATTACACATATCCTATACTTTAGATTTTTGTGATTGTCAATTTTGAAAAAAGGGGTGTCTAATATTTTTTTATTATCACGCTATTTATTTTTGAGCATTTTAAAAGCAAATCATTATCAAAACACCAGGGGGCCAAGATAACACGTTTACCAACTTTTTTATTTTGGAAATATTCCAAATGTTTGTGAGGAATATCAGTTTTAATATTAAGAGGACAATCAAACATAACGTGTTTCAGGAAACCGTTTATTTGGGCGCAATTTTGCAAAATCTTATATATATCTTATGACACTATGTAAAATCCACAGTTACCGAGCCCAACTCTCACTTCGCCGGCACAGTCCACAAAAATAATTTGAAATTTTCTTTATATCGTCAGAAAACATCGTGTGTGAAAATAACAACTGTCTGGCTATCACTGTTCCTGAGAAACAGCCAGGTGACAGACAGACAAACGGACACCGGGGCCTCAGTAATATGGTTCTGTTTTACCTCTTTGGTTACAGTACAATAATAATTTTATGATACCTCATAATCACTGTCATAATCCGTCTAGCAATTTCAGATGTAGGCGGGCCCAAGAACAGACGTGCTCGAAAATCATAACCCACCCAATTAGTAAATGGAAAACCCTCGAAAGTAAAACATTTTTAGCAGTAGTGCTAAGACTGAATAATGCCTTCTGTTATGTTTTCCTACTTGCATCCCCCCCCCCATTTTTAAACGGCTCGATTTGTCAAACATGTCTTAACGAACACTCGTATATAATTCACGTTCAAATTAAAATAGTTCAATTCGTTCGGAAGCTATGATGTCACAGACAAACAGGCAGGCAGATATGTCAAAGGTATAAACCCCTCTTTTTGGGATTAAATAAGAAAAAGTCATTAAAACAGCTGTGAAATATTGGCAACAGGATAGTATCGTAAACGATGAAGTGTGTTTGATTGAAACATTTGATGGTCTTTGGGCCGCTCAAGATTAATTATAATTTAGAAAAAAAAAGCAAGTTTAAAATATGAAAAAAGTGTTTCATTTTCAATATTGCATTACATTTATGAAATGATCGTTATTATTAAACTTCATAGTTTATCAAATCTTGAAAATCACGCAGACAAAGTCGCGGGCAACAGCTAGTAAGAAAATAAAGGGTATCTCACAGACTTTACAATTTATTAATTTCTGCGGAAAAAGGTCAACGTATAAAAGGTTTTAAACTTAATACAGTTTTATTAATCCTCTTTGGTGCGTCAATGCGAATCAATATACGTGTATTTATGTAACGCGTAGTGTTTGCAATTTAAAGTTATGACGGCATTTGCCTGACTGAACATTATTCATTGAAATGAAAGTCTTTATGGATAGCTACGATTTTATCGTTTAAATTTATTTTCTCAGCGCCCTTTAAAACGATTACGAGCACCTATAAAATTTTAAACAAATTTATATGAAAATGGAAAGGTTTGCTTTCACAATTTCTGTTATTTTAATTAGAATCACAACATCCATTTTTTATATATCCCTAGCTTCTTTTTTAGAATTGTAAGATTTTAGTACTCATAAAATTCAAAAGGCTTCAGAAAAAAAAGTAAGCCAGAGCTACCACGTTTAAAATTTTATCTAAACGTCTCCATTAAATCGAAGTCATAATTTTAAATGCCATTTAAAAAACACACTCCGCCGGCTTCCTTATTCATACGATGAGCTCCCCAGTAAAAGACCTACGTGACTGAACTGCGAACCCCGTGTTACAGCGATAGCCGACCGAAATGAAAATACTTGAGCTTCGTTTATGTAAGCGTGCGGACGCAGACATTTTAATTTGGTCGTATATATTTTTGAATTCAAACGCTTTTTGAACTTGGATTCCATTCGAATATTTTCTGGCGCGAACCGATTTTGACATTTTTTTTTTTTAATGACGCTGACACGTGTCCCTATTAAGCCAGGAAGTTGCGTTAGTTTTATTCGGATGTAAAAGTTTTTAACGTGAAAATTCTTTAGCATGTTGTTATTTTCGACGAACGAGACACAGGACACATATTTAAGAATTTTATTATACTTTTTATTGTTGTTTTAGTGGGTAATGGGGACGTTGGTGTTTTACATTATACTTGGAAATACATTGGGCCCAGTCGAATTATGTAAACAACCGGCGTAAACGTATGTTTATAACTGGATCTTCTTGTTGTGGTCTTTTAGATAACATTGTCTTGTGTTAAAAAAATACCAAATGTAGGATACACAAAAAAAAACAACAGGCCATTTACAGATTGGTATAATCGAAAAACCTCAACCACTTATCTGAAACCGAGCCGAGCCGTACAAAATAAAATATTCAAGAGCATAGGTATTTCAAACAACAAACGAAATGTCATCGCAATAACGGAAAATAAAATGGCGGTACCATTCAATTTCCACAAACACAAAGAAAAGGACGAATCAAAATAACTCAAAGACGATCTGTCTGATGCAGTCCGCGGCTAGGAACAGCGGAAGACCGAGAAGGTTTTAATACTAAAATAATATTGTATTAACATTTGTATTCCAAGCCGTTTTACTTTGTAGGTTCCGCTTAAAACTTGACTGTAACGGTAAACTCAGGTAGAATGTTATTGGAATTTGTATCAGAAAATTCTTCGTATACTTGTAATGGTGGAATCTAATTGGGGTAAGTTTTAAAATCGTAATTCCATTGTCTATTGAGGATTGAATGATATCAGTTAGTATAATATAACTTTTCATAACTTAAACTACACAATTGTACCCACCTATATATTGCTATCCGAACGCGATCGATAATTAAGTTTACGTGATAATTTTACAGCTTAATCGCTAAGTTGTTCGTTTTGCAACTTATTTAATTTCTACTGTATGTGTGAATATCTCTAGACTATTCTTAAACGGCTAGACCAATATGACTGTATTTAAAAGGGGATGGTGAATTTCGCAAACAAAATCTTTGTGTCAAAATGACTTGAAATATCTTGCAGGACAACGTTTGACGTGTTTAAGTTTAAGATAGATTTCATTGTTACATTTATATACCACGCATTAAAATCAAAAGACATGCATTTTAGAAAGCATCCTTTCTCTTGGACAACATAAAATAAATTCTGGATTTCAAGTACCTATTTATTCAAACAAACAAGTCTATCAAACTCAGTCTAGGCAGACCTAGAAACGGCTGAGTGAGAGGTATATATTACTGAAAGATTTGCAATACAGGAGACAGTGGCTATTACCATAATCGAAATAGGGACATAAAGACCAACTTTCTCTTAAATGATTTAAACAGTATTATGAAGATAGTAGACAGTGTAATTCAGAACCATGATTAAAATGAGGTTTTACTTCGGTGTTTTTTTCTATAATCTCCTTTGTAATGGAAACTTCTTAATTAGTATGCAGATTTTAAAAACACCGTTCTCCATACATAACATGATGCTTCAATGAAAATAAGTCCACCACAGATGACCAACAATTGTGGGCCATGGGCTCAGAACACTTGCCCCTCAAATCCTGCTCTCGTAAGATAAAAGTTTTTTGAGTAAATCTCTCCCAAAAAAAAATCCTTGTTCTACAACTCACAAAATATTCGAAAGCATCACAAAAGAACATGCTCCATCTGGCTGTGACGTAAGCCATCTCCAATCTAGCAAGCATCCATGAAATTCACTCGCCCGTCCATCGGAACCATTCACTGTCAAAATTAAATTCCTTCGCGGTCTACTTGTCGAGTTTAAGCAAAAACTTCCCTCTACAGTAGATTAAAACGAAACTTCTTGGACATTTCAAGAGACAATTTTGATGTAATACGTTACATGGCAGATGGCGAGTTATTTTTACGGAAACAGAGCGTAGTATTTCGATGAAATAAAAAAAGGAATTGCTTCTAAATTTAAATTTGAACAGAAAAGCGGGAACGGTAAACATGTCATGAAGATATAGTCTTCAAATCAATCCGTGTAATGCTCATCAATTAATAAAAAAGGACTATTTAGAATTATTCCAAAAGTGGAAATTCTGTTAATGCAAGTTTAAAAGATAATTTAGCACAATACAGTCTTGTCTAACGACGACATTTTCAGCCTAGCAACTAGTTCCCCAATCATCTTAGAACATCAAACAGCAAAGCGCACAACTTGGCAAAGTTACGCCTCGAGCAAACTTTAAATACCAGCTCCACAACTGAAGACTAGACTTTAACGGCCTCACTTAGAATGAAATTCCTCTTTGGTCTAACACGTAATCAACTTCAGCAGAATAAAGCCTTAAATCCTGATTAAATTAAAACTTTTCAGCGAACATTCAAAATGTTTCTGGTTTTCGCAAATCGTCGGCGTGTTTGTCTTTCGGGGAAAAGGGGCGATATTAGAATTGTATTAAAAATACGTTCGGTTTATTTGTAAATGGAAAATAAAAGGAGCGTGGGGTCGTTTTTTGAATTTCGAATTCGAGAGGAATTTTCAGCGAGACGTGATTAAACGTTTCAAAAGTCAACAAGTTGTGCCACACTAGGGCAGCCGGGGATCACATCTCGTTAGTCTCCATTAACACAATTAAATGTAATAGCAATATACTGAAATACGGAATCTTAATATAATAAATAACGCCATCAACGAGATTACTTTCATATTACATTTATTTTATAGGGACGTGGTCGTTATCAGAAACTACGTAGAGTTGTAGATGGGAAACCAAGGGATAAATCCAGTTACATTTCCTCTGACCAACGGATCGAATCGCCAGGCGGACTGCGACCGAGGGGAACGCTGTAATCTGTTCCTCCCGATAATATGTATAGATCTTTGTTGTAAGTTCTAACTACTACCCAGAGATCAGATGGTTAAATAATCCGGTGCAACGTAGCGTGAAATGGGTGAACATTTAGAGATATTACATCCGTACGTGCCTTTGCGCTTGGGTGTTGTAAAGCCTCGACTCTTGCTATTACGATCATCGAACCAGTTCAGTGGCTTTAAGATAGCCTAAAAAACTATATTGGAAAAGTACTTTAATAAAAAAGAAAAAATAATAATCTTCTCATCTTTGATCTTGCTAACAAGTCAGCCGAAGCCATCGATCTCCCCATTAATAACTATTAAAACAATAAATAAGGTAACTGAGAACAAACATCAATCATAATTCATTATTGACCAAATGAATCGTGATTAAAATTTCGTCTTTAATAATCATGCGGGTGGGCTGAGTATGTGATACCGTAAACCGATACAAATTAAAACTTTGATTAATTACTCGAGCCCCAGAAAAACAGGGAGATAAGGGTATTAAGTAATTATTTGAGTCACTTACTACGTTTCTTTTTCCCTTTTGCCGTCTTACGGAAGGATTTATGGCGTGAGGGCTAGGTTTTTTTTGATAGTATGATGTAGACGGTAATGTAAATGGTATGTAGCTTCGTCCTATTATTACTAAACTAGCTGTTGCCCGCGACTTCGTCCGCGTGGTTATTAGAAGATTTAAGCTGTGATTTATACCTGACCTGTTTTTATCCACATTTTCCATTGTATCTTCGCTCCTATTAGTCGCAGCGTGATGGTATATAGCCTAAAATCTTCCTCGATGAATGGTCTATTCAACACATAGAATTTTTCAATTTGAACCAGTAGTTACTGAAATTAGCGCGTTTAGACAAACAAACAAACAAACTCTTCAGCTTTATAGATAGTATGACGAACATTTAAGTTCATATGAGATCGAAGATGTATCTTAGTAAAAGTTATGCTCCAATTCCTGTAAAACTTTTCTTTCTCTGCGGAGGGTAGCCTCGTCTTGCCTATCACGGACACCAGACTGCAGCTTAGTACTTAACCAAATTGTATCATCGCTTGATGATCTCACAATAAATATTGATTATTATGAATTGAAGACAATTACTTATTATGCTAACAGGGATTACCAATTACTTATTGTTCTGTTTGTATCAAAGATACAGTGACTGATTCTCTGTCTTCCACAGACGCTACGGCGTGGTGGACAAGAGGTTCTGCGTGGAAGGTGGCTCCAGGTGTGGGAAAGGCGAGGGTCTGTTCATCTTCGCCGCTGAAGGTGGTCGGGAGCTGACTGAGCTCCTCAACGTGTACAGTCACGAGGCACAGTCTAGACTTAGCATAGCTTCAAGAAGTGGTTCAGGTGAGAAAATAATGTTGGTTTATAGGAGTTTTGGGCTAGGCTTTGAGGGCTAGGATTGACTGGTCGGTTGGTCTAGTGGTTAGTGACCCTGACTGATATACCGGAGTTTGTGGGCTCGATTCCTACCCAGGACAAAAAAATGGTGATTATTATTGAGAGACGAAATTTTTTTATTTTAATTTTATGCCTAAATTTGATCATATATAAAAAAAATCATATAAAAGTCTTAACAGGAATGATAGATTACTTTAACAAAGTGAGGTGATTGCACTATTATCATTACATATAGAAATAATGTATATTTGTACGTGTGACGTTCCTCTGAAAGCAGGGAGTGGCCTCAATCTCAGACAGAACAGTGCAAAACTTAATCAAACTTATCTAATCTTATAAACATGAAATGCAATCTGTTTAGAGATAGTTTCAACAACACCGCAAATATTATATTTGTCTGCTTAAATAAGTGTTTCGATGTCACTTTGAGTATATTCAGCGTTTAATGTTAAACTAGCTTCCAACCTTACTGCAAAGATACAAGGGATATTATTCAGTAAACATTAGGTCAACTAGGTCCAAATAAATTACTTTGTAGAAATCTTAAGGGTGAAATTTCTTCACAGTGTTAGAAAAACGTTTCTCCGACGCCAGTTCGTGTATGGATGAGTGTTTCCACACGTCCATGAGGTCTGTGTCTCCGTCGTGGGCGGGTCCTGCCAGTCAGACCATGCACTGCCTCTCAGACCTGGACTCCAGTATGGACAGCACCGAGGACAAGTTCCGAAGACCGACCTCGCTGCCCAGGTGTTCTAGTTGCATCGGGAAGATCAGTCATTTGACCAGGTACGGCATTTTAAAGTTTTTGACGTAGTGACGTTCAAATAATCGATATTTCATCTTCTAAGTCGATCATGAAGAGTAAGTGGCTCTAATTTACTTTTCCAACTTGCAGATCATCTACAATGAACACACCTGGTTCAATAATGTCTCCCGTTTGGACAATGGACAACATTTTAGAGAAGCGTTCAGATTCGGATCGAGCGTCAATCTACTCGCGATCAAGCGGGAGTGCCTCTGAGTATAGTGTACCGCGCAGCTCCTGCCTCTTGGACAAGAGCTTTGATTCAAAACGCGCCAGCCCAAGCCCGGTGGCTTGCTGTACGCCTACTGTACCTGTCAAAACTGGTGGAGGTTGCCAGTGCTGGCAGCAGGTGAAACCTTGCTGCTGCAGGAAGAAGTCCTTCAGTGGGCCGTATGAGAACTACGATGTGCCGAAAACGCCAATGCCATTAATACAGGTAAGCCAAAATTAAAACTAAAATTGGTGATTGATTTGTCTACCACACCGTCCATTCAAGAATAAAATATAGGCAGTTATCTAATAGTCCGTATTCTTTTCAGGAGCACCCAGTAGACGCTCACTCCGACCCATCAAGCATATACGACACACCAAAGAAACTGAAATGTCTCATCAACGGGCAGCCGTGTACATGCACACACGAAGCCAAAAACATAGAGAACAAACAAACAGACAATAACAACACAAGTGATACTAGCATTAACAATAACGACGCTGAGTCACATTCCAACTACGTCAACGTTACCCCAGTCACCAAAAAACCAGTACCAGAAATTGATTTTGGAAATTACGCAAACATTGACTTAACGACATTGGAGAAATTCGAGAATTCCTTGCAAATCCTAAGGAGTGCAGGGTTCAGCCAAGAGGAACTGGATGCCTTAGAAGATATCCCAGAACATGACGACGATATATCAACAGCTACAACCAATACTGTGCATCCGTCAACAGAATGCTGTAACGAACATTTAAACTACATGCATATGGAGCCGCTAGAAATCAGTATTTCTAGTAATAGCAAGAACTACTCTGACAATATAAGTAGGATTAGCCATGTATCAGATCCTACGCAACACTCAGAGTCGGACAACACAATCAGTACACGAAGGTCGAGTTCAGCTGACTTCACTAAGCGACACGATGACGATTACGGGAGCAACCAAATGTGTTTCACGCCTACTGTTCTAAGAAAAGCCACTAAAAGCGAAAGGATTAACGAAGGCATGCCAATAAGTCTAGAAATTATTGAACCAAAGGACAAGTTCAAAGTACCGGAGTTAAAAAGCGAGAGCTTATTAGTGACGAAGTTTAGGGACACTGTCAAAATCAGACGGTCTTCGAGTGTTCCAAGCAAGTCAGACAAAAATAGAGATTCGTCAAGTTCGAACGATTCTGGGGTATCAACGGGATCTTTGAAGCATCATAAAGGCGATTTCAATGAATTTGAAATGCCTATCACTAATTCTAAGTCAATAAAGAAGCACATTAAGAATAATAAGCAGATAAGGAAGTCTTTGACACCAGTGCACGCGTTCGTCAAGTCAAACTCGTCGGATCCGCTGAAGAATCTTACCTTCCAGTTTGAGGAGGTGGCGACGCTGACCAAATCTAACTCCTGTGATGTAGACACCTTAACCAGAAGGAAGAAGAGACCTGGTGAGTTAATCGTGGCTACTTTTTACCTGTTGTAAGTGTAGTTAAACTAAAAATAAAAGGTTATTTCCGATTGAAAATGTTCAGTTCGAAACAATACTATTAATTCGCACGTAATATATTTGTACTATGTACTCCAATAATATCAATAATTCAACTGTTAAGTTTGTAATAGAAACACAATAGCATCCAGGTTCTTAGAAGGTTACTAACATCCCGTCAAAATTTCTTATTACAACATTAAACTTGACTAACCTTCTCCATTCTTCTCCAGTAGAAACGGACATCACTGCGCGTCACAGCCAGATGACGACCAAATCGACGTCAAGCGGCGCCTCTGACACATCCGACTACATGGAGTCACTATCCGTGTCCTCATTCAGCTCCTGCGACGTGTCAGCTGATCGCCACGTCACCAGGCCAAGGTCCGGGAAAGAGTACGCCAGTATCGACAGGACAGCGCTAGTCTAGAACCAATGTTGGTGAATGATGACCAATGTTGGAGAATATTCGTCAAATGTTGGTCAATGGAGAATACTGGTCAAATGTAAATTGTCAGTGTTGGGTTTGGTGGATGTGTGTATAATATATTAACAGCATAAATAAAACTTTGTTTGATACAAGCATTTTGTACTTAAATTTTCAGTGGTTATAAAATAGGCAATTTACATTATATTGTATGTTCTTTTGATTTGGAAATAAAATTTTGTCATTTTATATTGTATTTAAGACACTATTTACCCACACTTTCCTTCAAAACATTTAAAATCGAAATGCAGACGGATGATACAATAATTATTGTTTCTGATGATGCATTGAAGCAAACTACTCTTCTTTAGAGTGAGCTTAACAACATATTCAACAAATGCAAGTATTATACTGTCTGCTTACCACCCTTCGAACTTGTATTAAAGGCAAAATAATGCAAACAAACACAAAAAATATTCGCATAAAGATGTAAATTATCGTCTGCCTATGACGTCGGTCGTGTCACCGTTGATTTATGAGTTTGCTAAACAATCATCCAAATTATTTGTATGAACAACGCTGTTACTGCCAAACATCGTATTTCACGACGCATTTCAAGGGCGAGTCTGGTTTTTACCATTTTAATCATATCGAATGGAAATTGAGCATTCACGTAAAGCAATTCTTATGCTAAACTTACTTGTACATAAATAATGGCATCTTGGTCTATTGCCAGGTTCCGAAAAAGAAAACATTAATTTTGATTGAAAAGGTTAGATAAACACAAAACCTTATTCATGAACACTACATTTAAATATTGCTTTTTTTCAATTAATACGTTTTACGAAACAGTCATTTCAAATGGAGTCATCGAAAATGTAACTTGTAAATAAAATGTACATAAAATAAGTACATAAAGTTTGTTCCTATGTACGTAGACTATAAGGTATATAAAACGCAGTTATGAACGAATTTAGTTTATTAGTAGCGTGCCAAAAATTATATAGCTGGCTATAAACAGGTTTTGGGTAAAATAAATCTACTTCATTTAAATCTTACTTATCTTAAACATGGAATTTTAGTTAGAATTGTTTCATTTAAAATGTAGCCGTGTACACTTTTAATGTAAGTTCAATGTTTAATTGTATCTTATTATGTGTTAGGTACTTAAATTATTTCGTGCCTTTACTTAAATATGTAGGGCTAAAATGTATTTCATTTATTTTTGTTACCTTACAATTTACTTATCATAAATGTAACTTACTTATTTTCATAAAAGTAAACTAAAACACTTGGTAGGTTTATAAAGCAGTATAAAATTGTGAATATTACATAGTTAGCAGTTATTTCAAGTCGCCTCTATGCAATCTATAAGCAATAGAAATTAAACGAATAAGTATACATGTAAATATTATTTAAAATTAATTATTTACATCAAATCAGATTAATTGACAATTTTTGAGACAATTACACTTGATTTTTCTACAATTTTTCGTAATTTTGACTAATAATCTAAAGATAAATAGTTTTTTTACAATAGATTTAAGTACAGAGTCGATTTGGTGTAATTAATTTTAAATATATTCTAGAGAATGTAAAAAAATAGGGATAGTTGAACTTTTATAAAAAAACTGCATACATAGGTCATACAAAAATAATCCTGCCAAATCTGAATACATTCTTATACTTAATATTTAAAAACTTAACCTCTTTGCTTCAAAAAATAAATTTATTATCTGTAGTTTTATTTTTTTTGTCTCTTATTTATCTCGGTAACAAAATAGACAAAACGTTGTTACTTTTTATTGGGGCAATATTTTTGTAAGCAAAGTTAATATTCAGAGACAAAATTACAATTATTATGACTTGTGTTGTATTAATTGAATATGTTCCAATATGTCATATTCTAATTACCATTACGACGTAGCGGCATTAATCTGTAACATTGGACGATCGACGTACATTTGACGGTTTACTAATTGATATAAGGCATGGACACACTGGCAAATTTAAACTTTTAATAATTAAATAACTTTGATTTCAGTTTTATTGGACATTTAATACCATTTTTTATTCTGTTACATTTTCAATAGTCTACAGACTGAAAATATTTTATTCTATGTAGCATAAATTGTTCTTAATTTAAATTAAAAGATATGTTCAATATTAATTTTAATTAAAAAAAAATCGCAAATTTTGTCTCTGAATATAAAATTGGCGCCGGAACGTTTTTTCGTCTAGTCAACGGATGAATGATGGCCATTGGTAAAATTCTGATACAAACAATTATTTGTGTATTTAAAGAAAATATTAAAGGGACTACACACAGTAGTGTAATTCAGCAGTGCCCACAACTCTGTGTGCGACGACGACGGCGACGGTTTGCTTGTTAAGAAGGCTTATATTTGTATGACAGTGACACAATGAAAGTTGTACTAGTTGTATTAGTAAACAATGTCACTGGGTTACCGAACCACGCAATGATGAGTTTTAATACATTTGTTAGAATTTTCTATATGGTCATCGTATCAAATTACCCAAGGGGGCATTGTAAACGACTTATTGAAATGAAAAATTCATTTCATGTAGAAATATTTGTTTAAAATTCCTCCCTTTATAGTTTCTAGCTATATTTTCATCAAATAAGAGATCTTTTTTTGCACGGAATGGAATGTTATCAGCACTTATACATTATAATTGTATACATAAGTACCTACTATAGTTAATTTTGTGTAAAAATATCATATTTTCTTAAGAGGTTTTTACGTTGCGAACTGTATTACATTGTAAAAGTTTTGTATATTACAATAGCAACTGAAAATATAAAATATAGTGCATTTTGAATGAAACATGATTTTTTTATTGATCACGACCCTTTCCTTACATAGACTCTTACATGTGCCACCTTGATTTGTTTATACCATTTTTAACATTTACTACGCTGATATGCGAGCGTTCTAACGGGTTTTATAACATATGTATGTATTTCACTTCTGTTACCACAGTCTTCGGTAGTATAGTGGTCAGTATCCCCGCCTGTCACGCGGGAGACCGGGGTTCGATTCCCCGCCGGAGAGAACTTTTTGCGTTTTGTTCTCGTAACTGAATAAACATCAAAGTATTTTGAAAAAATAATCGGCGTTATTTATAATAATAAACTATCCAAACAATATTTTTGAGACTTTAAGAAATAAAAAAAAAATGAGTTAGCATTGATGTATTTCTATTTAACGGTGTAATGACAACTTTCGAAAACCTTATAAGTTTGTGACAAATACTTACGGTGAATAAGAATAAGAATAAGAATAAGAATAAGAATAAGAATAAGAAAATTTATTTGCTCAAACATGTGTACACATACAGAATTAAAATAATACATGCATGCAAGATCTTAAATAATGGAGGCTCACGACATGTCTGTCATTTTTCATGACGTGCAAATATTAGATATAGGTACAAATTCTATTAATAAACAATTAACTATTTGAAATTTTACATTTATACATTAAATATCACTTTTAATTATACATATTTCTTATATTGAACACTTATCAAATTACTTAATTTTCTTGTCTATCATTATATATTATAAATATTGTTATATAGTGAATAAATGCTTATTAAAATAATAATACAAAAATGCAATACATAATAGAAAATAGCAACCTACAACCCGACAAAACCACGTATCTTACTCCCATCCATACACATTAACGAAATTAACTGATTGGTGAAAGCAATTGAACTGTGTAAACGCAATACCGTCCCTTGCACGGGTCCCTGCGGACGATTTAATCTGGACCCCGAAACATCCGGGAGCCGGAGAGTTGGACAAAACAGGGATTTAGCAGGGGGACTTACGGCTAAGTGAAATAACGCACTAGTATGAATGGGAGTTATAATTGGTTTTAACGCCATCTATTGACTAATAGTGGTAGCTTTATGAATGGAGTTAAGCTTAGCGATTATGTCATTCATAACATACAGATGTCGCTACGTAAAGACTCAATGGCTGACTATGTCGATGATACATAGTCACGCAATGAAGATTGAATTGAAAAAATCCGAAATTTACGCGCAATTTTTTATAGGAAAGCAGATTATTGCAACCTGATAGGTGGTGTAGCAATATTTTGGTGAAACACTTAAGAATGCTTCTTAACAACTGTTTATCGCTTTATGTGACTACTAAATTAATGAATAGGTACATCGGCTAAAAATCTTTGATTTAGTTTGGCTCTAACTTGAAGTAATGTGCATGTTTTTTTTTCAAACAATTGCTTAGTATTGTCATTTTATAAGTAGTCGGTACCTTCAGCTTCATACAAACATCCATTCATCCCCAGTATCTGCACCAACCATCGTATCGGGCTGTATGTCCCCTCGCATTAAGATAAGGCCGCCCTTAGATCTTGGGGTAAGCACAACACATTACTGTTTTTAGAGCAGATGTGGGTAGGACGCACTTTACGTAATCCGAGGGTATTACGCGATTACCAGGTGTCCGAAGTAAGGGCGGACCTTAGATAACGGCTCAAATCAACTATTTAGGATTCTTTGTTATCGCGTGTTCATTTTTGTTTAGAATATGAATATCACTATGCCCCTATTCCCCTAAATGGAGAATTATAATTTAGCGAAATTAATAATGCTAGTCAAAACAAAGGAATAAGAATATAGGAGTAAGTATAAAGGTATAAGGTTATCTTTTATATTTAGCAAGTTATTGTAGTTTAATACAGTTTCATCATCCATCATCATCCACAGCCTTTATCCTCCCACTGCTGGGCATAGGCCTCCCCTTTTTCGTGCCAATTTCTACGGTCCTGTGCTAACCTCATCCAGACTCGACCCGAGACCTTTATATACAGTTTAGTTAAATTGAATTAAACTTCGACTATTTGACTCGATAAATCAACGCCACTAACTAATGTCGTCAACTATCGTCATATTAATACCTAATCGAACTATCGAAGTATTTTTTTCCTAATTTCAAATAAAGAAAATGTAAAAGGATAAATGTATAAAATCATGTTTTTTTTCTATTAGATAAACAGAATGATGGATTAAACATTTAAAAAAAACAGACGGTCTTAACATCTATTTTTCCCACCTTGTCAATATCTCCATTATCTATCACACGATCAGACCTATACGAAGTGACCTTACATAATTATTCATCTATTACCCCACTGTATCAACAGTCAGAGTAAAGCTACCCATTGTATTAGAGATGATTGCAATCAGACTCTACAGGTATCACCGTCCTATGTAAATTACTTATGCATAAGGATAGGGATTAATGAGTTGCCTATACAAAGCTTTGGATCCAGTGTTTGTATACCTACTTACAGTGGCGGCCTTAGGGGGTTGCGGACGGAGCAATCGCCCGGAGCCTCGCGCCTCTAAAAATACACATTTGGGAACTATTTGCACTTACCATTTTTTGCTGAATTATAGTTAAGTAATTCATAAGTAAGACTATCTATCGATTGATTTTTGCTACGGGTAGTTCGCACATCATTTTGTTCACTCTCCGCCCGGAGCCTCGCAATGAGTAAGGCCGCAGCTGCCTACCTATGTATGTTCAGTGGACCCTAATCCTTATACATAACTATTACAGCCATTCATGAAATCTATAGGTGTATGAGCTTGTAACCTGATCGATTTCGGCCACAGTGGCTCTAGCTAGACGCCAGGCAGATACACGGGCCTTTATGTAGTGCAGAATCGTGTGCGCAAACACAGGTGCACTCTCTGTTCCCTTAGTCTCAGATCCCGATACGATGACACGACTGGAGAGAGGTCAGGGTCAAATTCTAACGCGCCTTTCCAAACACGGAAGTTTTGATATTTAAAATTGTCATGAACAATGAAATTTCATACATTCATGAACAGTAAAGTGCGTGCCTTTGGATCGAACTGACTTGACAGACAGCAACAATCGAAAGGCACTACTTGTTCTTTAACTGACTTTAAAAGTTATTACCTCCCTCATCCATTCTGAGAGAATTATCATCAATGCTTACCTATATTTATGATTCAGACCATCAATATCTAGGAAACAACAAAAAAACCACTTAACACTAAACATAACACAATATTCAGAAATGATAATGAAAGTAAAATATTTGCAAAAACTCGAGGCTACACAAGAAACTATGACATCGCGATAATTATGATAAAACTTCGCGGAATCACTCATTGACATGTGAGCGGACACCGGTCGGTATGCGGTGACAAAACATAACGGATTCAAATCAATCCGTAGCAAGGACTTGGATGCATAGATGATGGGTTTGGACCCTTGCGACTAGTACTTAGTAGTCTAAATACTTTAGATGCAACACTTCCTTGATGGAATGCGTCAAAGCAAGCAGTCTAATTTGACCAATGCTGTAGAGTACTAAAACACTTAATTTTACATGTTTTATGCCAACTTTCATGACGCCACATCAGCTCATGATTAAAGACTCCTATTGAGTCCGAAAATGGTCGGACTGTCCCGATAAATACGCGTGAGTCAAACGTTATTAAATGAATAATTTTAGATATGCTCGCCCGTAGGCTTATACATATAATTAGCAAAATGTTCTACTTTTTCTGATTATCCCTCACAAAGATATCTGATATGATCATCTATAAGTATTATTTCTATAGGATAAGATGTAAAAATCATGTAATCTATTTTTCCAAGACATTTGGCGAGCAATATAACGTCATAGTTCCGTTTATCTGGCATTTTTATTTTATTCGAAAGTTTTACCCCTGGATTTCCCGTAAATGAGGTAAGAGAGATGAGATGACGATGTTTTTAAATATACAAACGGCAGCCTTCTGCGGACATATTGGTGACGTCACCCGAAGATCAGAGATGGCTACGATTCTGTCATAAAACGCCATTGACGTTCGATACGATATGACACACATTTTCGCAATAACTTGTTGCTAAATCAGACTACATATATTAAAAAGACAAAGAATTAATTCTGTATGACGGAGTGTTGTGGGAAATCGCATATAATATCTACAAACCTCAAGAATTCAGATAATTTTCTTTCCTCTCAGGCTAAGTCTATTGAATAAGTCTGAAATCCTGAAGGCCTGAGATCATCAGACTAACACCAGACAACACTTCGACAAAATACATACTCTCATGATGTGCGGATACGATCAACACTTAAAATCAAGGGCAAGCAACAATTATTACTTTCATAAAATTAGTTGGTATTACTAAACTGATTTGTTTTTAACCTGTTTGTGCAGAAGCCTCTGTATTGCGACGCGTGCGGCTCGGAGTTGACCGTTCTTTTTTATGAAGGAGAAATGTTTATTAAGCAGCTATCTAATATAACTACCCCAATATCCCCCTCCGTATTCGTATCAATTTTTAGTAAGGATATTAAAATACTTTGTAGGAATGCTTACAATTTTCAATAGTAGAATGTAGTGGTGTCATCGTCCCCGAAGCACGTATGGCACGCGAGTCATCTCCATGAGCGCAAAGAGCGTGAAGATATCTGATAACATCACATAAACGCTGCATTGTTTGAATATACGTCACTTCTTTCACATAAGAAGGCTTATTTACATTATTCAAATTCAGTAAGTTTCTGGCTACTGCCAATTCCATGTTCTGATCCGTCTATGATGTATATAGGTAGGTCGCGTCAATGGTGATATCATCTGACGTATGACTTTCTTTTGTTTCAGTTCAAAAGCAGTGGCAAGCCAAACAATTATAAGTTTGACTGCAATGTTTGATACCGTAGCCCTTAAACGGTTAACCCGATTTCGATGAACTTTTATAAGTAAGTATATTATTGGCATATGTATTTGAGTTGTAATTGGGAAGAGAGTAAACTCGATTCTAATGTCTGGAAAATTGTTGATCGATATTTTTTCTCAGTAGTCATATTTTGCATAATTGTGTATTTAAATAACGCTTTCACCTACAGTTAGTTATGAAGGTATTTACCTACTTAGAAAATAATACTAATTGGAAAGTAGATTTTTCCCTCTTTGAAATTTATACAACCTTACAATTGTGTAAAGACCTACTTCCTTTTGTAGTTAAATGAAATAAAATCTATCAGTAAAGGTAAATAAGTTTCTAAAATGATATCTGGGTTCGGATAATTTATTATTCAAGAGACCGAGAGAATCTATATATTGCTTAAATTATATAATATTTTATATGGTATTCCACAACGCCATCAAGTCTCAAACTAAGCTTAACTTGTATTATGAGTCCAAAAAAACTGATAAACATACTTCTAAATACATTCATATTATAGATTAATGACACCCAGACACAGAACAAATGACCGTGCTCATCACACAAACATTTGTCCTGGGTGGGAATCGAACCCATGACCTGCGTTGTAACAGTCAGGGCCACTAACCACTAGACCAACATACCAGTCTACTAGTCCATTAAGTACGCATAAAATCTGTATTTACAATAACATTACCACGTATCTACTGAAGTTTAGACATGAAAAACAATGCAATTGCGAGTACTGAATAAGACTCATCGTTGAACTATGTCTATTGTATAGGTACGCTATAGTTCTGTACCTATAGTACAGGTATTTGTTTATTATAAAAATAATATCACGCATTACGTGTGTAACCTACGATAGCGTGTAAGTTTTGAGAAATCCCTTTTTTCAATTGTGTCCTTTACATCCTCCCTGAGTTTTCACTAACATTTACAGTTATGTATATTCAAAACAAGACACCCAGACCACAGAATATAGAATAGTACTACGTCCCCAGACTCAGAAAGTTCACACAAATGCTTGACCTACGGTCTTGCATGGTGACCTTTAGAACTCGGCTACGAGGTTTCAAAGTCGCCGGCGCATGCCATGGTAGTGGAATTTCGAGAAAGAAAAACTACCATTTGAACCAGGGCTCTGAAATTCACTAGAGCTTTATTTAAATCCATTTTAATAACCAAAAAATTTTAACCTACATTTTAATATCATTTTCAGTGCAAACAATTTACAATTTATAATGAATTAACACTCCAATACTTCTCATATTAATGCCATAAAATTCCTCCCGCTGGCCTTTCTAACTTCCATTTTTGACGACATAAGGCAACTGTCTACCAGTCCTTGAAATTAGTCGATAACATTATTACTATCATAAGATACAATAATTTTGCGTTACAACCTTACATTTAATTAATTTCCATTTTATGTGTTAAAGGGAGGTGTTGTAGTGTTTCATGGATTGTGAACGAAATGAATACATATAACAATGACATAATCATACTACTATATCCCTAATAAGTGGATATCCACAAATAAAAATAGTTTTTTGGCTACCTCAGGCCGTCAACGCCTGTTCTCAACAAGGCCTCTGCACGTTGGACCTGTGTCCCCGCATTTCAAAAGGACCGAGTCGGTTCTCATGAAATATACCCGTGACTGAAAAAAGAGACATATATAATAATAATGTCGTAAATATAAATAATAATGTCACAGAGGCACGCGTCACCCCTCCTTCACTTGTAAGACATAAGTGGTCGAGTGTGGTGGCATGGTCAGTGCGTCTGCGACCGCCGAACAGAATGGAGACCCTGCTTGTTGTCTGTCTGTGTGTGTCCGTGCTTGTCTGTCACGTGCAAGGTTAGTACTGTAGCCATACTTACTTTGAATATATGTTGAATAAAGTAAAGAGTAATAATTGCAATTAACTAGATATAATTATAGCGGTTTTTTAGTGAGCTTATGTTATTTTCCGTTCGGTAGCTTTTTTGGCGTTTGTGTTTAAACAATTTTTAAATATTGTAATCTTGTTATTAGGTGTCGTCACGGGATAATTGGCACTTCAGCAAAACACTGTAAGAGTCGGGTGCTCTAGAAATAAATAATAACAAGATTTTTTGTACATGTGCATAAGTGGTACCAATTTATCATTGTTATAACTATAATTTCCATAATTGACAAGCGCTAAAAAATATCAATAATTACCAATCCCATAGATAGAGTTCCTTGAGACATAAATATGTCTAGAGCTTATAGCCAAAGCTTGTTAAGATTAAGTTTTGAGCACTATTTAAATATGTTTTATGGACCAAAACATTTTACTAAGTACCAAATAAGCATTGTGTACGCGACGGACACTAAATAGCCAAAAAAAAAATCCATCTTATAATCAACTAAAAATTTATCATCAAAATTCTAAACCTAGATTTGAATGAACACACTTTTGAATTAAAGACCTCAATCACAGACCGCCGTCATCATAACTTAACGATATGTAAATTAAAACGTTATGCGTTACATTTATGATTAACATCGGTTTCCTTGTATCGACGTTCATTGATCAAAGATAAACATTATGTCTTGCACGGCGTGTTTATAAAAACCTCCGTAAGTTGGTACAACAAGACATCGCCAGTGGTTATTATTACATGTTTTTGTTGTTACTAAGGTAGTGCATTCCAGTACTTTATTTTTGCTACACTTCTTGTTTTGTGAGTCAAGGTTTTGCCCGCGTTCTCCGAGCCCTTCTGTTGTTTATTGATTCATTCTGAAAATCTGTCCATCGCTTTTATAATACATTTTCTCATACGCTTTATTTTATCCATGAATTTGTTTCCCGATATTCAAATAAATAAAAAAAATAAGCCATATTACAATGCACTCGATTGTAAAAAATTGGACAAAGTACAAGAAAATTGGACGAACCCTGTGTAAAATTATCGAAAGTTAGGTTATTTTTCTATCATAATTCTGTAATGTAAAAGTAAACCCTACTGAAAAAAAATACATATTTAAATCGATCCACAATTGGCGGAGAAATCTGAGAATCTTAGACAAAGAATAGTATCATCGAAATCGGTCCATCCAAACAGAAGTTCAGTGCTTATACGCATAAAAAAGTCAATCGCGATAAATACCTACGCGTGAGTAAATACACACAAAAAATACAGTTGAACCTCCTCCTTTTTTTGAAGTCGGTATTTAAAACAAGTTATGCAGCTTATGAGTAAACAATGTGTTTATCCGATCTAACACCCATATATCCAATGTTGTAGATTTACGATAGTATTAGCATCGCATAAATTATGATCACTATTATATGTATATAATTGTCATAAAATCGTGAGGTTGTGTAAGAATATTTCCATTGAGTTAACAGCTTCCTTAAGTGTTTACAACATATAACCGTTGAATGAAAGTCTATTCAATTCATGTAGAAAACTGCAAGGAAAAGGCGTTTGTCGTATAATTCTTCCGATTTTTTTTTTTTTGATGCTGCAATGAACTTGCAAACTTTTTCTAAGCAAACCTTTTAGGTATATAACTTTTCTTAAACTATTTTGCGTTATTTAAAAAAGTTTTCCTATTCCTACTTTACGCCTTAAAAACTACAAGTTTAAGCTACTTGCCTTTAAATATATACTAACAAATAAAAGGTCTTATTTCGCCCTTCACAATTATCACCATAATTAAGCAATCTGCCAGATTTTTTATCTGTGTCTCTCCACAGTTCTTTTTAAAAACAAAACAAAACTGTTCTCAAATTGTCCGTCATTGTCAAGAAATAATTACAATCATTCAGAATTATTTGGGTCTTGCACCGTTACTTTAGGACCGGCAATGAAACAAATCTTGTGATTGAAAAGGGAGTTTACCAATCAACTGTAATACGATAAATAAATGATAAAATCATGAAACGTTTATTCTTGTGAACACTTTCTATGCTAAAACTCGTTATTTCAAACTTTAAAATGGTTTTTTTTTAAATCATTTATTCATATATAAATTTACATTGCATTTACAAGTTTACTAGCCAAGCTATGTCGCTTGTTGGCGACACACGTTCATTAACAACACAACATTATGCTTATTATTTAACACTTAAACTTTTGTTATAAATAAATAAATAAATGCGGACAACATCACATACATTGATCTGAACCCAAAGTAAGTTGCTAAAGCACTTGTGTTATGGAATTCAGATACAACGAAGGTACCACAAACACCAAGACCCGAGACAATGTCGAAATAAGATTTTTTACATTGACCCGACCGGGGATCGAACCCGGGACTTCAGAGCTAGCGACATCTTGAAACCGGTGCGTACGCCACTCGACCACGGAGGTCGTCAAGAGTTAAAGACATATCTATACTATATATAATATTATATATATTAATATCTATCTATGTTACTACATGTCACTAGTACTAGGGTCAGCTTCGCTAAGCAAAAAGCCCTTTAGCTTAACTGTTAACTTATATTTACTTATTTTAGACAGATGGCTAATTAAGCGTTGTCTTTTTTAACTTATACCGAAATATGATAGAGAAGCTTTTATTTCGAAATGACAGTCACTGTAAAAATAGATTAACAAAAAAACTCTGTTGAATTAAATATCATCGAAAAATCACCAATTGCTAATACAAAAGGGAATTAATTAATTTATTGGTGAAATGTAAATGCAGCAATGTGTTGCAACAAATTCGTTAATTAGGTACTTGGTTTTATTATGGACCTGTTTGGAAAAGCGATAACTAAAAACCATTATTATAGCCTGAATCACCAGCCTGATACTTATCATATTTTTTACAGACTATACATATAGTCTGCAAAATGTAATTATATAAACAATTGAGTTTATACGAGGATTTAAACAACTTTAAGTTCAATTTATTTTTAATTCTAAAAATTCTCTTTGTTTACATAATTGACATGAAATTGAATTGAAATTTTAAAGATTAACATTTACTTTCTTGACGACAGCTGTTTTTTTTTCTTTGTAAAAAGAGGCATTTGAAATATGTACACATTCTGTTTCGAACCATTTTATGTTAATTGTGAACATTAAGTTCATCTTACTCAGGACTTAATCCATCCTGTTTCAATAGAATTGAGATCGAGACCACGAAACTAGCATCAATTCGACCAGTCGCACGAGTACTTCACACAACCGAAGGTTTAAGACGCGGATAATCCATCACTTCACGATTATTTATTCGACTTACTTCCTCGATCTTACTTCATTACTCATCTTGCGTTGGTTAGTTGATGTAGGAGACTGTAAACTGTAAGAAACACCTATTGTAGTACATTCTTACAAATAAATATTTCTTTCTTTCGATAGTATCATTACAGGACCGAAGCTAAAATTTTATATAACCAAAAAAAAAATGCGCGAATACGACATATGACGATGCACGTCACTAATCAGTTACAGGATCATAAAACAAAAACTGTCTGACCGATATTATTCCAAACCCGACCTTGACTAGATAAACATCACATACATTGTTCATACATTGTTCAACTGTCTCTCAAGTGACAACCATTGTTTATAAACTCGTATGACCGGTGACTGACAGTGAAGACTGAAACCTGAATGATTGATGGATTTCACGATAAGTTGCCGTTGTATTGAAATGTAAACTTTTGTAATTGGTTTTGTATTACCGGAAGGAAAGTATTGTGAGAGAAAATTTACAGTAATTCTAAAAATAATTTTATATTGACTGCTCAAATAGCCGACTGTTATAGGTCACCACTAGGCTAAACCCATTCCCAGATTCGATCCCCGCGTTGAACAAGCATTTGTGTGATCTACCAACGCTTGTGTCACGGTGTGGTGACCCATCCACTGACCGACCGTGTCAAGCGTAGTTTAGCCTGTAATCGATCTAGCTTAGCCACGAGCTCCTTTTTACTACGCCAAATATTAACATCAAAATCTTACTCAATATTCTACCTTAGCCAGCCTGATTTATAATCTAACTACATGCACTTTTTATATCACTATACCATCATTAATATTATATCCATTGACAATTTAATCACTGAAAGTGACGTGGCCGGCAAGGAGAGCGGCCGATCAATCCGAAATAATTGAAGCGAGTAATCGAATGCTCCCACTATCAGATCTTTATTTAGATACGACTAATTTATTGACGTATCTATTTTCTTTATTTATTCGTTTAATGTGGCATAGTGGTTCACTTATAAGATTTTTTTGGTTGGCGGCTCCAATTTAACCGAAGCAAGTAAGGCAATCGACATTCGAGTGATGTGTCTGCGTGCTGCTATGGAGCTTGTCGTTTCTTCTCCATATAATACGAAGTGTGTTTAGGGTCTGGGTATTGCCAAAATGTAAAATAACTCCCAAGAAGTACCATCTATTTAAATAAATGATTCATTTAATGCTGTGCTGCGTTGCTTGCAGAAGATAGAATCAGGGGGTCCAAAGCCAGTAAATGAGCACTATTTGGTTCTTTTATTTTAAGAATTAAGAGAACATCAACTAATCTTGTAGTAAAAAGGTTGACTACTAATTCTAGGCCAAGTATCGTCAATATGTAAGCCAAAGGAAAGGCTACTGGTATGTGGATGCCCGCGTACATGCCGCGACCCCGCCCCAAACTGTCAGGCGGTCTGCAGAACCGGCTGCTACTGCGAAGATGGAGAGGTCCGCAACGATGATGGGGACTGCGTCAAGTTGGCTGATTGTCCTCCCATACGTGAGTCAGGCGCTTAGGCCTTAGAGCTTCACGAATTTCAAGAGCTTGGGTTACTTCTTCTTCTACTTGGGTTCTTTGTACAAGAGCATGATTTTTTAGGGCACTGAGGAAGTGCATGTGATTCCTTTTCTCCTTCTTCACAACCTTCGTGTAAACTATTTATATTTTCCTTGTCTTAATAGCTCTCCTCTTACCTTTCGCCTTTTACTTAACCATGTACATATGTTTTGCCTTCTTCTATCGCTGCCCCATTCTTTACCTAACTCCGTTTTACCTGACTCTATATTCCTTACAGGTGGCATCATCATTTTTGCAGCAGGTTTTGTTTTGCAGCTGTATTTTATTATTTTTCTCTTTTGTTCCTTACTCGTTGAATCTATTTTTAGTTCTTTAACTTCACACTTAATCTTTCCTTAATTGCATGTTTCTTTCTCTTTCTCTAGGGTTTTTTTGTCACATTTTATAACACGTTAGTTGAATTTCCTTTTATTTTCTTTCTGCTTACTTACAGGTACATTCGAATCAAAACTAAATTTATTAAACGGTGTTTTATTTCTTTTACCATAAGATCCATTTTGTGCATGCTTTTTTTCAGTTATACCTTATTTTATAAACTTCTCTCTTTGTTTTGGTTGATTCATATAAACTTAATAGACTAAGAAATATGACGTAAACAGAAATAGAATTAGATTGTACTTTGAATAACACAATGCTTGGTATATAATAATAGCTGAAAGGAATAAAAACGACAAACAAAATCAACACAATAACAAAATAGACAATAACTTACTGTTAAAAATGTAAACCTCATTATATTAGTTACATATGGCAGTCTATTTATTACTTATTATTTTATTTCTGACGTTCATAAACAAGCAAAAATGACTAAAACAAACTTTTGTCGCATTTGGTGTATAAAGAAATGCATCAATATTTGTTCAGCCTGTTCCTTTGTCACTTCAAACACAATTCATAGTGTCAGACTTTATGTATTGTGCTGCACTTGCAATTTTTGATGAAAGGGAACAAACTTCAGTGCATACCTGTTTTTTTTTAACAGAAGTGTAGAAAGATGCTTGTGGAAATGAAAGACATGAAATGAGTGACAATGTTGATAAAGAGCATCACAGGAAAATAAGACAAGATTAAGTTCTGTAGCGTCATGTTTTGTTTGCCTATCTCTATGGTACTCTTCTTCTACAATTAAGAGTTTTAATTATAATCTTCATGTTTCAACTAATATTATTCTACTTTCCTTCTTTCATCATCTCAGCATTCCCCTCTTTCATCCGCATGACATTTTTAGGGAAAATGACAGCTTTAAGGAGTTTCTTGCCGGTTCTTCTCCATAAGAATGACACTTTGGAACTGTGCAACTAGAGTCACTACTATAACGTTTTAAATGTGCCTGGAAAACGGCCTACTTATCTATACTAATATTATAAAGCTGAAGAGTTTGTTTGTTTGAACGCGCTAATCTCAGGAACTACTGAAAATTGAAATCAAATTGAAAAAATCTTTTGTGTTTAATAGACCATTTATCGAGGAAGGTTTTGAGCTATATAACATCACGCTGCAACTAATGGGAAAACTGCAACTGCAACAATGGAAAATGTGGCAAAAACGTTGAAAAATATTCATCTTCGAGGACTTCCGTTCGAAAATTCCTAACTTATATCTTCTAACCACGCGGACGAAGTCGCGAGCAACAGTTAGTATGAAATAAAACTTTTGATTCTGATTCTGATTTTGAATTCTTTCTAGTGTCGGCCTTTGCTCAAGACACGACGGAGCCTCGCGCTAACGGAGGCCAGTGTCCCGCCAACGAGGAGTACCAGTCCTGTGGTACCTGCACCAGGACCTGCGAGAACCCCAACCCCATCTGCCCCGCGCAGTGCATCAGCGGGTGCTTCTGTATCGAGGGGCGCGTGCGAAACAGAGAAGGGAAGTGCGTCAGGCCGGACCAGTGTCCTAGTGGTATGTTATGAAAGAAGTTAGACGTAATCAAGGAGTTGGAATAAGTTGATTCAAAATTGATAGTTTTGATTGATAGTTGATACAGGGTTTTTATTGATAAAGTTGATAGTAATTTAATATTATATTTTTTAAGAACAAAACGTCGTGCAACGACTTCAAATAAAAACTTTTGAGCTAAACTTGATGATTTTTTACGGGACCAAATAAAAGAATCAATAAAATCGGTTCATCCAGTCCGAAGTTCTGAGGTAACAAACATAAAAAACCAACGAATAGAGAACCTTTTCATTTTTGAAGTTGTTTGATAAAATATATAGATGAACCCAGGTCGTCTGACAGTTATTTGAGGAAAACAGTTTAATAAACTCAACAAAAATACATCAAGATTATTCATTAAATTGAAGTAGTATGCAGTAATTTGAGTGAAATAAGTATTAACGGAAACACTTGATGATGCTTCCTTATACAGGTCTCCTATTTCTGCACTGTCAAGTTTCTTCTTCTCCTTCTACTTTTCCTAAACTATAAACTGACTCTACCTTCTTAATTCTGCATGTAACCCTTTTGCAAATAGCTCAAGTGGTTTGAACACGCCCAAAAGAAGAATGCAAGTACAAAACAGAACAATTATCTTGAGATGCGATCTTGACTGACTTCCTTTTTGAAATTACAAGGTCGTCTTGTAGAATATTTTTGACTTCTTTAACTGGCATCTTTTTAACTAACCAACACATGAACTAAACTACGACAAGATAAATTGATTATTATTAGTTATCTACACTATCGCATTTTTATTTATTTTCTGTAAGAAATAGTCTAAGTATAAAAATATTTCTTTGAATGTTAATATGGGTTTAAGCTTGGCTAAAGCTCTGGATAATAATAAATTGTGTAGGTAAAAAAAGGACAACTTGTTTATAATGCATAACTAAATTCTATGGGCTGCTTTCTGAATGCTTACTTTATTTTCAAGTTCGTATTCTTCTCGTATAACACTCTACTGCCTCTATCTCTATGCTCTGTCACTATGCCTTTTCAGCTTTTTTCTTCTTCTTTCCAGGTTCTACTGTCGCCCTAAGCCTGAATGATATAGTATAGAGCTGCCGCTGTAAAACTTCAGGACGTTTCAGTAATGCACGACCTTAACCAAAAATAAGATAGCCAACGTTGACACACCGTAAAATATCGGGATACGAAAATTTTAAAACCAAAAAGTATTTTCTATCGCCTAAAACTTTCATCAGCTATATTACTTCTCCTGGTAGTTGGATACTTTCCACCATGCAAGAGACGTTGTCTTCAACTATTTTCGTCAAGACTCCTAAACTCCGAACTACGCTATCACATCACTGACCTACATTCCGGTGAAGCACAAACAGCCTGCATCAAGATGACTGCAAAAATCTATACCAAAAAATAAATTATTATGAAAGTAAATTATAAATATTAAAGACCGTCACACAACAAGCTAAGCAAAGCTTGTACTGGGCAACTGATAAACATACTTAAATATTTCTAAATACATTTTTTTTTTGTTTTTTTACGACATAAAATATAATAAGTGATCGTGCTCATCACACAAGCATTTGTACTGGGTAGGAATCGAACCCACGACCTCTGGTATGACAGTTAGGGTCACTCGCCACTATACGTATGTGTGACAAAACCTTTAATCCCCTTCCAGCCCCAAAGCCCATTCAGTACCAGATCACGTGCAGAGAGCACCAGGTCTACAAGCAGTGCGAGACTTGTGAGAAGACCTGCAGCAACCCCAACCCCAAGTGTCCGACCCCATGCGCCATGGGCTGTTTCTGTGAGGAAGGCTTCGTCAAGTCCCCCAATGGGCAATGCGTGCGTCTCGACGACTGCCCGAAAGGTAACTGGGATCTTCTGAACGGTGTGTCTTCTGACTATCTTTATATTTAGTTTAGTTTTTCTTGTGTCTATTCTTTTTTTGTGTTTTCTTCCTTGAATTGTAGAGCAAGTAGGAATAATCATGTTGTAACTAAGAGGTTAAATTTAATTAGTTTTTCTGTAATTTTCTCTTCTGAATATTTTTCTTTATCTGTACCTATTATATTTTTGGTATCTAGCACATTCTTGCCATTTTAATCGGAATATTTATAATAAACCTGTAAATAATTGAACAATGAACTGTATATCTGTAAATTCTTTACGTACTTTCCCATAATATTCCAACATCGATAATGTAAATAATAATAATTATTAGATCATGTTTTTACCTATCATTCGATAAATAAAACACTATTCTTTATATTTAAGACTAGCTTGTTTATAAAACAGTGAGGTGAATCTATAAGCAATTCCCTTTTCTATTTTTCCTTTGCAGTTTTTATATACCTATTAAAAGTTACCGCATCATTTGATCTGACTCTATGAATCTGTTGTGAACTTTAACAAAAATGTACTTTAACCCACAATGGTTATTAATATTTTGGCTGTATAAATTAATTTATTCATAGTTTTAAGTTTACACGTATTAAATAAATTATTGAACACTTCTTTTTCTTGTTTTCTTTTCTTTCCACAAATAAATAAAAAAGAATAGTCGCTTAATACTTCCACTGCACTTGCGCTATTAGGAATTCTAACTATTTCTTATATACTTAACCCTATTACTAACTACTGTAAAATATGGTACGTATTTATCAAATGCACACTACCTAACTACACTTTCGAAGTAGATTTGTGCTGAAAAACTGACTTTTCAGATCGACGTTACGTGATTAGATAACTAACCAATTAGGTATACTAATTAACTATTGAGTTACAAAACCAAGTGTTTCATAACATACATACATTAGGTAAGTATTGTAACACGACTGTATCATAACTAAAGTGACCAGTCTTTCCGTTTTGAATGGGACCCCTTTTAAATTGCAATTCCTTGTCACTGATTCAATTATTCAGTTCTCAAAAATTCAAAAATTTTATTGAAAATTTTCCTTTTTCTTATATATCATAAAAAATGAAAAGTATGTAGCCGTAGCGTATGAAACGAATTCTGAATTATTTACATTGACTATCTGCTTTCCCCTTGACACAAACAAACTAAATTTAAATCGCTCAATCCGTTCGGTAGTTATGATGAAACTGACGGACAGGTAGACAAGTCAAACTAGAAACACCTTTCTTTGCGTCTTAGGTTTAAATGGTCATATTAATCATAATATCCAACCACTAACTCATAAAACAACAATTGCGGTTGTGGAAGCGGTACTGCAAGGTTAGGCGGGTGGTTAAGGGAACCACGCCAAAACCACGTGACGTGACGTGTCGCGGGTTCGATCCCCGCGTAGGACAAGAATTTGGTGTGATCCAAGAATGGTTGTCCTGAGTCTGGGTGAATTTGTGCATGTGACTTGAATAATATAATATAATATATGTAATATAATATTGGACAACATTCACACAACGCCATCTAGTCTCAAATTAAGCAGAGCTTGTGTTATGAGTACTAGACAACTGATAAAAATACTTATATAGTTCTAAATACATACATATTATAGATAAATTACACCCAGACACAGAACAAATGATCGTGCTCATCACACAAACATTTGTCCTGGGTGGGAATCGAACCCACGACCTCCGGTATAGCAGTCAGGTTCACTAACCACTAGACCAACAGGCCAGTCAATGAGAGTTAAAAGAATGTTTGTGAAACGACCGCAACACAAGGATTAAGTTCCTTACAGGGGGAGTCGTTTAAAAAACTTCCTCTTACTTATCGAAGTGATGGTAGTTCCCTTCTCTTATACAGCGACTATTCAATCGTAAAGCAATTGCCGATATCGAAACCTGTCGTGCGTGATGATAATAGCTGGAAATACTTCTTGTGAATGAAAAGAGTAGTTCCGTAAACCATATGCAATTTTACATAACTCATAAAGAAATAAAATAAAAATCGTTTATTATTCGACAATCAAACTTTTCAGGCAGTCTTATGTAAAGACCTTTATTTAAGCACTATACATTTGTTAAGGTTTTTTTTTTATTGAAGTGATAACTTCTAGAAAGTGACGTATATAAAAGCGCGCGACAAGCTTGGGACAAAGGTCCAACATGCAGAGGCCTTGTTGACAACTTTAATTTTAAATTAGATGGGGTATTTAAAAGGGGCATTCAGGTATTTACTATCATTAACACGGTAAAACCACTTACTTTTCCTAATAAAACCGGAGTTAGGTATTGCTTAAGTTATAAAACACATACGTCACTATCACCAAAACAATAAGTTCGCACATTCATAAAAATGAGAAACGGTAAAGATCTATAGAAACTGCAACTTCAATAGAAATCGCAAAAGCAATGACGAAATGCAGGAATTCAATACATATTCAAGTATGTATATCAAAATATAGGATTGAGAAACTATCAGCGTAAGTATTTAGTAAAATTTTGTGTCTTCCTTTCAGCTGAAGTGATGGTCGGTCCAATGGGTCACGACTCCCAGGAGCCCGAGATCGAGGACTGCGCCCCTGACGAGGAGTACTTCTCCTGCGGCTGGTGCGAGCCGAGCTGTTCCAACCCCAGCCCATCGTGCCCCATCAGAGTGTGCACCAGGGGCTGCCTGTGCCGGCCGCCGCTGCTGAGGCATCACAGTGGACACTGTGTGGAAGAGAAGGATTGTTTTCCACGTAAGGATTTTTCTTGACTGGTTATTTTCTTGAAGGCAGGGTAAGGATAAAACGGGGCTATTACGGGCTTAATTTTAAATATTAAAAGGATAACAACGGAACCCTATTACTAACTTGTGTTTTGGCTTTGGGAACCGGCTGTATTTTCTGTTTCTTGGGGATCGAGCTTGTATCCTTATGCATAGAAATCGAACTAAGTATCTAAAGACCACCACGACTATTATGACTATACTTACTGTTGCCAACAGGTGCACCCGCTACAAATCTAAAATGATCCCATGAGAACATAATATCGGAGAAAAACTATCGTATGTTATAAAATATCAGTGTTCCAAGTTTCGTCTAAATCTGTTCACTAACTTTCGTGTGACGGAATACCAAAGATCCATAGATACAAACTTTCGCGTTTATAATATTAATAGAACTGTTATCATATGCTACATTTCTAGTATAGATTAAATTCCAGTAAACTCCATACCCATGACCTTTGCTGTCATTTCCCCACCGTTCATCAGAGTCGACACAGTATTTCTCCTATTATGAGGGCGCAGTATTTATGTGACAGTCGTGAACTTGGCACTATTTTACGTACAACCATCCATCATGCCCTTATGCTTATGGTCTCCGGTAACTGCTCTTGAACTTAGTTTTTATTCATATCGTTTTACCTCGATTTTGAAGATAACGTTTCTGTGAAGTAGGAGAGAATTTAGATTAAGGTAAAGAGTTAAGTATACAGGAGTAAGGTCTGGCTTTAAAATCACTTAAAAAAGGTATCTAGTCAAATGGCCAGATGATGGAAGAGGCTAGTAAAGTGAGATAATGTTCATAATTCAACTCCAGAAATGGTCCCAGTCATTAGTATGATCCCAGTAATTTGAATCTAAAAAATATTTTTAAACAAAAACCATGATGCCCTCCGTTTCCACAAATTCTTCTAAACAATTTTCAAACGAGCATCGGAACCAATAGGTTACAAACCAATACCTGAACTGAGCACAATTCCAGATTCATTTCGCTTCGATCGCAAACAATCGAGGCTCTATAGTTTACAATCGAGAAATAAATAAATACAGACGATCCAATCAAACAAACTGAAGTATCCAGAAAAGGGTAGAATTGAGCGAACTGGACGACAACCAACATAACCTGAAACCTTTAAAATATATGAGTCTATATCGCCATCCCTGTTACGTCCAAAATACTAGTGTATTTGCATCCTACTCGCTTTTCGAATTGCCTAACATCGGAAAGGTCAAGATATACTGGCTCCACTTTCAGCGATGATTCAATATCAATACGAACTCCCACATTTTATGATTCAATTGTTTTAGGGATTAACGAGACTTTGTGACAGTTAGCTCGTAAAATTTGTTAATGAGTCCCGAGCGGGTCTTGTTCGGTATTATCCAGATCTGAGGAGTTATTGGCTTTGTTCCCAAAAATTATCTGTAGTTGTTCTGTGTTTGAAGTGCTGAAACGATTGTAAGTTATTCGGACATTTTTATCAAAAAGGTAGAGTCAAGATAGCGTTTAAAAGGTTTTTAATAAATTCATTTTTCAAAAAATTAAGTTTGAGCATTTTGTTTGTTAATGTTAATAAACTTACAGATTTCAGTTCTGGCTGTAGTTAATTGTGTGTCTCAAAATAGAGTCTATAAATAATATTTGCCAAAAAAAAGGCGGTTCTAAGTGCAGGGCTGGTGAGTTTATACTAAAGTTCATGATTATATCTTTGGGTCAAAAATTAAGCACCTGAAATTGAGGACAGTTTAAAAGTAGAGCAACAAAAGTGAGCGTCTTTTAGTGCATGACACAGAAAATAGGGCACAGAGCATGCTTTAATGCGACATGATCTCTTTTCTAAACAGAAGTGAATGCATGTAGGGTGCTCCTGTAATGAATGTCACCTCGTTTCCGTTTAAATTGAAACACATATTCTCTTCATCACGCTTTTAAGTTTTCTCTTTTTAACTAAACTCGTTTCGATATTTTTGTTTATGTTTCTAAACTACATTGCTATACTGTCCTATGTTATGTTTCCAAGGATTTTCATCTTTGTGAGAAATACTGGTGAGGAAAACTACAAGAGCGCTATATAATATTATCTACTAGAAACATGTTTAAGATAATGTTTTTAATCATTAATGGTTATTTTTTCTTTCATTTTGTTACAAAGAGTCTGTTTATTAATAAAAGCATTAAATTCAGTTTCCATATCTAAAAATTCTACTTTTCAGCATTAAGCAATGTTTTCTTATACTTCCATTACTGGGCAATGTATCAGCTATTCTGATAAGCTAAACCTTATTTTACAGAAAAGTGCAAAGACCCAAATGAAGAGTACGTCTGCCGCTACGGCTGCGAGCTGCGCTGCGAGACGCGGGCCTGCGTGCGCCCGCGCCGCTGCCTGCTCGGCTGTCACTGCAGACTCGGCCTCGTACGAGATGGCGCCACCGGCTTCTGCGTCACCCGGGACAAATGCTTGAACACCACTAACACGAATGATATATCCTTCGATTAGGAGTTTGTGGACTGAAAACTTGAGGGTTTTGAAAATGTTTGACTGAATTTTATAGTTAAGCGTGTTTATGAAAGTTGGTTTAAGAAGAGTGCTTTAGAACATGGTTATTTTGATGTTTAATGAGTAGTTATGGAAACCAGAAAATATCCTAGGTAGGTACCTAAATAGGTAATTATGAACTACTTACTAATAAGTAGCACCTTATTCATTCCGCTTCTTGTTTAACAAGAAAATTGATAAGGGATCTACAAAATGTTTTTTTTTGTAGATCCCTTGATGAAAAATGAAGAAGCATGAAAAATAAAACTAATTTATATTGTATGTGGTACCTACTTAATTATTTAAATACATTTTTAAAGTTTGTTGCCAACACTTCAGGGATAATAAATCAATTTGAATAAGTTGGAATTGAAAATGCATTTAATGTGTTGTTCCAGTGATATTAATATAGCAACCTGAGAGTTATAATTATATGAATCCCATTGTTTGATTAGGTATATTTATTTTTGGTAAAAAAGAAGGAAACGGTTAAGAAATAAAATTAAAATACAAGAACAATGTGTTTGTTTTTCTCAGCATGCTATCCTAATTATAAATTGTGTTCATGTTTTCAAAGTCTTTGATTTAAAACGGAAACAAGTGCCCAGCCGGACTCGCAACCTAGCAACCTACCTCGCAAGTAACTTAAAAATTACTCCTCCATTCACTTTACGGTCTAACCTTATAATAGTTACTTTAAGGTTGAGATAATAAAAAGCAGTGCCAAGAATACACTCACGGTAACATTTTTTTAGAGAATGTCATGAAGATGTTTCTGAAGTGAGCAAAACCATCCAAAAAGTTCTCTCCGGCGGGGAATCGAACCCCGGTCTCCCGCGTGACAGGCGGGGATACTTACCACTATACTACCGAAGATGTGAGAATGGAGCCAAAATTTACCATTAGTTGTTTTTACAGACAAATCGTTTAGAAATACTTCATATGAAATGAAACCCATATTGAATAGATATTAACCTATTTATGCGACGACCATTATATTAATTAGTAAACGTATATTTCTTTAATAATAATTAATGTTTCGGTTCTTTAAATTTGAAAAATTTCAAAGATAAAAAATAACATGCCATTCAATTGCATGCGACGTTTCGGTCGTTTATGAACGGAAATCAACTTGTCACCGCAAAATTGTTTATGTTATATTTTCTCAGCTTGCTTTTGAGATCATAAACGGAAACTAAATGAAGAACAATGAGTGAAAAACTAAAAGAATTGCGTGAACGTTCACAAAAGCGGAAAAAATTACTGGCGCAAACTGTAAGTGTTTATTTAATTGTGATATAACCTAAAAAGTTTGGTAGGTCATGAGTGATTGGTGCTGTTATTTTTGTTTTAGCTTGGCGTTTCGAGTGTAAGTGAGTTGAGACATGCTTTAGGTGCTACATTGGACGTGCCGGCGAAGAAGCAGGCTGTTCCGGGGCCCGGGAATGAAGGAAATGAGAAGCCAACAGCCAAAGAACAACCAGATGAACTTGTTTACACTGACTCTTCTACATTTCTTAAGGTATGGCAACGAAGATTATTAAAAACAATCTATATTCTTTTGAGCAATCACTTAATCAAACAATTAATGTTTTATACATGAAGAAGCCACTGGATAGCTACTTTCCTTAGTTAAAATTGTCTGTGTTTAAAATGATGCACCTGTCGTATTTGTTAGTAAGATGATGATGTTGAACTTTTTTATCACCTTTAAAGGTCTGCTGTTCTACAAACCACTAACAACCTGTTTTGTAAAGGCCTTACTTTAACATACTCACTATTTTGCTAAAATACTTAGATTTGCCGCTTACTACCACTGTAGTCTTATTAAAAGGCCAACCCTCTTATCTATTTGTCTATTCCAGGGTACTCAATCATCAAACCCTCACAATGACTACTGCCAGCACTTTGTGGACACTGGTCAGAGGCCGCAGAACTTCATCCGTGATGTGGGCCTTGCAGACCGCTTCGAGGAGTATCCCAAGCTGAGAGAACTCATCAAGTTGAAGGATGATTTAATTGCCCAGACTGCCACCCCACCTATGTACTTGAAATGCGACTTAAAGGTGAGCTTTTGTTTGGGAAAGAAGGCTTGGATTTTTAATTTTACATTTGAGACGTGTGTAATACTTGAAAATCCTATCTAATTTTGATACTCAGACTAGCCGTAGCTAGCCCAAGAAACATTGTTTTTGCCATACAAATGAGTTCTAGAAGAAAAGAATCGAGGTATCAAAAATATACATGCACTCAAAATTTCATGAGAATTGGCGGAACTGTTTTGGAGGAGATTTATAAATTCCGTCATAATCAACAATCTCAAGTCTTATAGATTAGTTTTTTGTTGGATCCAACATGCACAAAAGATCACCTAATTGATTTTGCTTTGATTAAACTTTTTATTAGTGGGGTGCTTAACCTCTGGGGACAGACTAGTAACCTTAACTGTAATCCTTTTTAATGTCATTTTCAGACATTTGACCTGAAGCAAATGGGTAACAAGTTCGACGTGATCCTGGTGGAGCCGCCCCTGGGCGCGGGCTGGCGCTGGCAGGACGTACTGGCGCTAGACTTGCAGCAGATTGCGCAGGCGCGCTCCTTCATATTCCTGTGGTGTGGTAGCTCTGAAGGTACTGTCACTGTCTTCTTCTAGTAGCTTGCTTTAAAACCTTCCTTTCAACTTGCTGCTGCTTGTTAAATCCAGTATGTACTTTTAGCTTCTAACTCCAGACCGGGGGTACTCGTCATTGTCGACTAAATGTATTTGTACATCACATCATTTTTGCAAATGCATGAACTTATGAAGTTACCTAGTGGGATTTTTTTGAAATGAGAATTTTACAGCTGTGTTAACAAGATGGGGCTCTCCACAGCATAGTCCAGTTTTTGTATTGTACAAATGCAATTTGATTACATCACAGGTTTGGACATGGGCAGAGAATGCCTTAAGAAGTGGGGCTTCCGCCGATGCGAGGACATTTGCTGGATTAAAACCAACATTAAGAATCCTGGGCATTCCAAAAACCTAGAGCACAATGCTGTCTTCCAGAGAACCAAGGAACACTGTCTCATGGGTATCAAGGGCACTGTCAGACGGTCAGTGGATGGAGACTTCATACATGCCAATGTGGATATAGACCTAATCATATCTGAAGATCCAGAGTTTGGAAGCACTGAGAAACCGATAGAAATATTTCATATCATGGAGCATTTCTGTTTGGGGAGGAGAAGGTAAGATGTTGTCCTGTCTGAGATAAGTGTTCCAGCTATGGATCAGTTAGATGTTTTTATATTCCAGTTATAGTTATTTTTCAATATCTTGAGTACTGTTTTTCTTGGTGTTCAATGATATACAATAAAGAATAATATATTTCATTTTATTTGAACAGCAAGAAACGGATTTTCTAAATAATATGTAATAATAAATTTCCAGAGTCCACCTATTCGGGCGCGACTCCACAATCCGTCCGGGCTGGGTGACCATCGGCCACGAGCTGACGAACTCGAACTTCAACGCGGAGCTGTACGCGTCGTACTTCGCGGAGGGCCGCGAGAGCACCGGCTGCACCGAGCGCATCGAGGCGCTGCGGCCCAAGAGCCCGCCCAACACCAGCAAGGGGGCCCGCACCCGCGCGCGCGGCGGCTTCCGCGCCAGGGGCCGCGGCCGCCCCGCCATGTAGGACGCCCACGGTATGTTACACTACGCGAGCTAATTAACATACTGTGGAGCTAGGGCTTTTGTGACACACCAGTCTTCTGACTCGGTGACCTTTATACGAACGATAACGCTGACAGAAATCGCTCTAATGTAGACCCTACTTTTTGGTAAGTCACATGGCCTTTGAGCGAGTCACTTGTTATTGTTGGTGAGTTGAAAAGGTGTGGATCGTAGACCAGCACTAAACAAAGGTTATGAGTGCTTTTGTGTAACATACAGTTTATAAATAAGCTTTCGTTGACTGCTTGAAAGCAGTTTATTACTTGAGAGTTGTTGTTATGATAAAGCGTCTTAAATGTAGTGTAAAAGGTCGTAAGTTTTGGCTATTAAAAATAAACTATAAATTAAATAAATCTAAATTGTATACTTTGACAAATGATTTGATAGTAAATTCTATGTTATCTCAAGTATGGAATCGAATTAAAACTGTTGACTTTTGTATGATGGACATACAAATTGAATATTTTATTAGATATGAAATGTATGTCATACTCGATTTAGACATTGTTATTCATTGTCATATATCAATTTTAGGCTAGTATATAATAAGCCCGTGTTATAACTATTAAGATCCTGATTGTTCTAAGCTTCTCTCTTATCAAAGAGAAGCTAGAAGAGAGCTATACAAAGTTGATAGCGCCTTCTCTTTCATAATAACAAATTGCTGGCTTTTCTTTTAATAAATCATGTTGATATATCACCCCCGAAATTTGACCAGCCATTGTTTACGCCATCATTATTTTGAGCAAAATTGTTAATGATAATAGTTGCTATTTTATATTTGGCCTATTTACACCGCGAAGCTGGTGTGAATTGTTGACAAATCTCTGGACAAATGTTTTGAACCAACATACATCAGGGTGTTTGACTAATGTACGTATCTAGTTTATAAGGATTACAATGAGTATTTTGTGTATCGTGATTAATAAACACGTTTTTGAATGTATTACTTTTATTTAGACTCCAAAAACCTAACCTGATGGTGTTGTATACTTTTTGCAGGGTTATTATCTTTTATTTATTCATGAATTATTCTGACGATAATCTTACATCCAGGCAGTGATCCCTTCGTCAATGCATGCGAATACTGATGATGTGAATGGAATATCAAATAAAACAACCAAGTATATACATCCATAAGTTTTATTTTACATTGATTGTCTTTAAATCAACTAATCTGCTTCTCAAAATAATTATAAAAAGACAAAACAAAAAAAATAAGGTGATGAGATCTTTTTACTAAGATAAGAAATAATTTACAGTGTATTACTTTACTGTGAAACTAAGAATTTCTTAAGATTTATAAAAATTATATTCTTTTTAGTTTCTTTATCTGCGGAGAGGGCTTTACTAGTGTCTGTGGAAGTGAAATGATTCACAAAAGCCCCCTGTGCACGCTACGACTTGTCGCACACGCGACTGTGTCAATTGTCGGACATACATTGATTAACATTACATTTAGAATACTAGACATTTATCCATGAAAGTCGTTCTCATAATCATTCGTAAAACAAGTCGCTTGCCAACTATCTTTCATACTAAAGACGCTGTTCACGTTGCGATCGCCGGAACTTGACTATTATGGACACCAATTTTGATTTTATATTGGGTTATATGTTCTTGTACATTCAATATTACTGCAATCGCAACGTGAATGCTTACTTTCGAACCAATAAAGCCCTTTTCGCCTGTTATCCAATTGACAGTCAACTTTCCTGAGCCTATCGAACATTGTCAAAGTCTTATTATATTAGATAATTCATTATTCTTTTTATATGTTACCATATTCATTATACAAACAAGGCATTATTCTTTCATACTTGTTGCGGACGCAGGCGCATTCACTATTTTTAGGAATTATGTACACCGCACAAATTTCTGTTTAAAATATAACATAGATAATGATGTACATAATGCCTAAAATTTAAGAAGAAAATATTTAATGATACAATTGTAAGAAGAATATAAAGACAGTTTATTAGCGGTGTTTAAAAGTCTCCGCACTTGAATGTTTCTGTTTACTTTTCAGTACAAACGCCGATTCCTACACCCGCAACGTACAGCGACATCCTTTAAGTATAATCCTCATAAGATCACATTTTTTTATAAGGCAAACAACAATCTTTAAAGCTAAACCTTTGATGAAGGGAGTGGGGAGGTCGAGTGGTTAACCGATAACGAATTTTCATGCGAATACAATTATATAAAAAAAGAAACAAAACGAAATTCGAACGTCTACCACTTTACTGGAATGGGGGTTATTTTAATACTAGAGGTGGCTGTTTATCAAATATTTCCATTAAAAAATATTTTTGGAGAATAAGTTAATGACTTAGTCCACTCCGTTTGTCTAAGACGGATCAAACTAACAACTCCTAAATTTGTACTTGATGATATATACGCGTATATTAACCTCCGGACGCCAAATAGATTGTAATTCGCAGCTTATATAAAATTTAGCACAAAACAAAATATTGTAAAAAACAGTAATTTAGAATTTCACCATCCTTATTTACAAATCGGAAGTTAAAATGACGCATAGAATTTTCAGAATAAAAATTATTACTGAGCCAAATACATATACTTAACAGATAACAAGAAATCTGAAGCGATACAATTAAAAAATTACAAACTAATTAATGAAAAAAAAAACAAATTCATGACACTTAATAAAAAACTTTTTAAACTGGAAGCTTCATGTGACTCCGTCTTAGCCGTATTAAGAAATTAAAAATCATAATGCCTAAAAGAATTTAAAAAAGTTTTTTTGTCATTTACTCGAACTTCTGCAGCTCTGTTCGTTTCTATGACGTTATTTAAACCTATCTAGACACGATCTAACCTACCTACAGTAACCATTGCTTACTTACTACGTTTAAACTTCAGCGAGTTTGTCCAAAATGCCATCCTTGTCTCACATGCGCATTCTCCTTCAAAATACCCTCATAGGCCATAACTACGCCAAGTAACATCGAACCCGTCACACTTCATAACATCTCGTACAGCTCACAGTTTTCACCGCGAGAGTTATCTGATGTGCTTTGACATCATCCCTTTTGGAACCACCACGATAAGTCGCGTACCACACCCCTCACACTCGTCTCACCAATACTGGCATTCGTGATAAACCCGTCGTCAACAACACCCTGCTCGCTCGAACCTCTTGCATTTCATTACAATGTAGGAATTAAAACAATAGATCTAGATCACGCCATGTATCAGGAAGACTCCGCCCCTTGCAGGAGGTCCGAGCGAGCGTCCCACGCAGCCCTATATCACAATAACCGTGAACTCTCCTAAACGTCATAGAAACATAAACGAGATATTGTGCTATTTTCATTCTTTTATTTAATCTAGATTTACCGTAACTGTATAATATTCTTAATTTCAGAGTTTTTTTCAAAAAGTTATAAAATCTTATGAGTTTCTACTGGCTGGCAGATTCTGCTCACTAACAGAACATTAATCCTAGTTTACACAAGTTCAGAGGATGATTTAAAACTACACTGTAAATTATATGCGAATATTAGTTATATGAAAACAATGTATGTGGGTATCAATGAAATTATTGTCAATAACAAAAGTAAAAGCTATTAAAATAACAGAATGAAATTAACACGTTGATTAGACATTTTAATTTCTCTCCATTGTAAATGGACCAGCCATAGACAACGCTCAATATGCTTTTGTCAAAATGATAAAACTTTTAAAAGGCGCTAGGTTGTAACACAACCTACTTATTTAAAACAGATCTCAATTAACCACTAATGTATCGTAACAATAATATTTACAATTAAATAAAATCGGCTTTTCATCCATCTTCCTAAGGTACAGATATCGTCTGTAGCTTATGCTATGAATGGAGAAGTCATTCTCTACTTGATCTATAACATATTGCTTATCATCTAAAGACAATAAAATGTAAAGATGATACTCGTGCCAAACAAAAAATATACGTAACTTTCGGAATTTAATATTATTGTTATGCATTAAACTTCTACATTGAATACCTTATTTGCAATAATTTGTTGATACTTTTACAAAACTGATTTTAATACAGATATTATCAATTCGATGTTTTTGTTTCAAATCAGTGAATTAAATCTCCATTCATAGTTCCAATCATTTGTAGGTATTAGTAAACATACTACTTCAATTGCAAAAACACAAAAACACACATTGCATTCAGCAACACAGTTCGAATATTCCAGGCTTTATCCAAGCTGTTTCAATACCTATAAAACAAATGTAATTTTTTTCTGAACCACGGTATTTCCATTCAGCCTGAACACTTACGTACTTAAAAATATGAAAACTTACATCATACTCATATTAAATGAGTGTTATATTTATATTTTGTTTTAATGAATTAATTTTGTAAGTGTTTAATGTAAATGTAAACTAAAATACATCTATAGATCTTGTTTGGCAGAGCATAATATTTATATCATTTTTACACTCTCTTTACCACAATTGCATGAAAGTGACAGGTAATACAATATCCAACAAATATGATCTGTCAACCTTGCTATGCTTTCAATGTTTTATTCTTGTGCTACTTGGATATCTAAATTTGATAATACTAATTAGTAATTAATTAATTAAATGATTTGAAATTTTCAATAAATTATTAGAATTGTATATAAAATGAATTGATAGTACATTATATATTTTATAGGTATTAAAAAAGCGCATCAAATCATACGAACGCACGAAAATCATGTTGTCTCTCTCACACTTTGCGTGGAGGACCATTCTCTAAGAAGACCTAGCATGTGCAACCATTTGTACTTTTACACAAGTGACCACCCTAGCATGTATACTGCAATAATTATATTTGATTTCCATTCTTTTACTCGACAGCCAGTTAATAATAATCGTTAATAGAACTATAGTAGCTCAATGTATTGTGAATTAAATATTGATACATGTGTTATGTAAAACAGTTACATGTTTATAGTATTTACTATGATCAGATTATGGACTAGCCAAGGGTCAACATATTTAGGTTATAATCTAGGCCTTCAGTTCCTTTCATAAAATTGTGTCAAGTATCAAACTTGTTTTTGGAAGTTTTTTTTTCTACTAACAAAGTGTCTTCTGTGGGATTTTTAGTTGAAGAAAAGTAATTAAAACTAACCAAAATTCTTATTTATTTTATTACGCACCAAAGAGTATTAGAAATATAAAGGATTAAAGTCCATTTTACATAGCTTTGTGCAATAAGAGTAACTTGTTAAGCCCTAAATTATTTTATTAAGTTTTCCTTAGGACTCGATAATTCTTGTTCATAAAAATCCCACAGTAGTCACATTAAGCCTAACAAAATTTTTACATTTATGACGGCAGTTAGTGAGATCTTTCGAAATTATACAAAAAAACATTAAAAAAAAAACTGTCCGTCAATGGACTTAGTCGAAATGGTGGGAAAATCTGCCTCGCACTCACGGCATGTTGTAGTTCTTTATCAATAAAAAAAAACTTATAAATAACTGAAGCTGGCTTTATGGTACAATACAATGTATGAAAAAACAGACGATTTCTCTCGAATATTGGTTACCTTACAAGCCGGTTAACCAGGATGATATTCATTTTCAAATCAAATGAAATAAGAGCACCTAGAAATTGGTTCCTTATATTTTATACATTTTCAAGTCATATCAAAGACATTGACTAGGTACGTCCTAATACAGTTCAATGGTGACGTTTATTTGTTACGATATTGAATACTACTGCTTAAAAATATTAGAAATATTACCGGACACTTAATTGTATAAGAAAGACATTTTGCGCATATTTAATAATTTGGTCACTAGATAAAATCATACAGACAAACAATCGTCACCATTGTAACATCACAATGATAAGGAGTTCTAAATACATTTAATTTAACAGACAATATTATTTTCAAAACTATTCAAGCGAGTCACATTGCTTCTCCATCATCGAAATAATTCATTTCTCAACTGAACCTGATCTAATTTCTAACCATCTGATTTACCGGTAATAATTTCAGTCTGTTAAAAATTCGGCAGAGTACACTATTAACCTCCTTGTATTATTTAGTCTTTGACATTTAAAAAGTACAAAATGTTTATTCACTGAAACACATCTATGACAATGGCCAAAGCTTACAATTAAAAAAAAATACCGAGAAATGTACTTATCAGTCATAAGAGTTAAACGAGAAACATACCTTGTGACCATAGAATTTAATGTCGATTCCTTCGACGGCTTGTAAACGGGTGAAATAAAACGATATCTCCACAACGTCGATTCGCCGACGTATAAGTCCATTCAGCACACTATTATTATCACAAAAACTTGTTTTTATATCCAAACCGTACGTTTAGTCCGTCGGCACGCGGCAATGGCACAACCCGCTCATTTTTGTTAAATATCTACACATTTTTAGACACATATAGAGCACTACTTGTTCAGTAAACATCACTAGGATTCAGGGTTACAAGTGTTTTCGGCACCGTGTTAAAGTTCAAGCCTTTGCCAGTAGGGGTGGGTAAAGCAGGGTTTATTTATAGAAGTGGAGAGGTCACCGAGGCACGAGCAAACCTCACAAGTATGTAGATTCACCTGAAAATCAAGAAAACCATATTAGCAATTTAATTATAACATTTGCCACACACAGATTTGTTTTGTTTGAATTATTAGGCTTTGAATAATAAGTCTTAGTAGTAAATTTATAAAAACTGTATGTTATTTAGAAAATAAACATAACATTTAATAAAATATTAATAACAAAAGCCCAAAATTTAAACAAATGTTCCAAATTATGTTTTTAAACGCGTGTGGCGCATCCGTATGTGGCATGTGTGATGCGTTGAAATTGTGCAAAGCGAGCAAATGTACAGCAAATGAGATGTTAGATAATGCTATTTGACAGAAACATTGTAGACAGACTATATCTTTAGCTTACGGTGACAATCAGAAATAGGTACAGGTACACAGATATTTCGATCAAATAGTGGGTAAATGGTTTTGCAAAGAAAAAGACGTGAATCATTCGCGATAAGTACACACTACACATAACACAATCCACAGGGAAAAAGCGACTATTAAATTACCAAAAAAAAAAAAAAGAGCTGTCGTTTTTTATTTAATTCCTTAATTTAAACTTAATACTTAAATTTTAATATCAACATAACATAATGCATTTCACTCTTTTAAGGAAAATTATATCAGTTTAGAAAATAAACAAACATTATTATAAAATACAAGCATGCACATGGGTAAGCACAATTATTATTAGTAGCACCGTGAACGCTTTAAAAAAACATGTTTATGTATCTCATCTAGATGTGTCGCATTCCGACACTGTCTCGGGCATACTCAGCGAAATGTTTATAAAATACGACACCGAAAAATCCGTTCGTAATTTAAGACCTTTAATCCTGACTATATCAGAACGAAATCAACATAAATTTACTCAAACTTAAGCGTGACGGCCTTTGTTTTTATATCGAAATTTAACACAACAAAATGGTTTACCTAAATTCAGCGTTCGAAATACCAATATAATTAAAAGACAGCAAAAACAATAATATTAATAAAAAAACATGGAACAATTATGCACAAATGATTGCAACGAGACCTAAACAAAACCATGGGACGATGCGATGAACAGACAAGCGGTGAACAAAAACGAAACATTTCAAGCAGAAGTTTAATCGTGATAAGCCGAGCGGTCAGTTACAAAACGTGCTTATGAGCAAAATAATAAGATGACGCAATGTAAATGAGGTGAGTGTAGAAAAGTTTTTCTAAACAATGTAAAATATTGAATATTTTATTTATGTACAAACATGGGTATTATATACATAGATGTCTCATTATAGTAAAACTGTCCGTATTCAATAGACAGAATAGGGCAATTAACTGCGCTAAAATTCATGGGTTAAAGATAGAAATGAATAACAAGACTGACACAAACATTCTTGTAACACTTATACTGAAGCATATTAGTTATCTGTACAGAAAGTGTCAGTAGTAAATGATCACTTATGGTAGTTAGTTTGGGCCTGATGGTGGTATGTATGTGGTGTCCCGCAAGCTGCGTGTGTGATAGTTACGTGTAGTCCGCGGCGGCAGGCGGGGGGGGGGGCTCCCGGCCGCTCCCGCCACGCTCACCACAAGCCACTCCTCGCTACAATACATGCCACGAGTTACGACACCGGGACCCACTATTGAACTTTCAAGGACTTCCTTCAATGTTCAGATAAAAGCAAAGATACGTGTCTAATATTAAAAAAATACTGTCAACATCCCTACTGTGATGCTAACTACACGAATACTTTGTGGAATGTTCTACTAATGAGACCCAACAGAAGACTGCTGCACGTAGCAGGTAATCAACGTGTAATTCAGTATGGTATGTCCAAACACAACCAAAGTTATGGACTATGGCAAGCCATAAACATGCATTTAAAATTTAAATGTACATATCCTGCATTTAAGCTCGCGGCCTCAGAAAAAAAAAACAATCCATAACATTGACTACATTTGAACTGCAAGACTCTTGGCCCGCTGGAGTACAACCTACCAATCATTAAGTAAGGCTATTTCAGTTTTGAAAGGGTGACAGCGTCCATACGCCATAGGGTCTTGCTTTAACATTGGAGAAAGTGACAGTTTACTACACTTTACAAAGACGGTGGTATGTAATACGCACTCTGGTTCTAAATAAACTTCATTTTACTAATCTACTGAATAAAAAAATGCTGTGACCGTAACGTAACGACTGCATCGGCTTTTCTATTGCAAATATTTAAAATTAATATAAATTTCAATAGAATTAAGTTGCGATGTTTAAAAATTTGTGGAAGTTTTATAACCATTCAGTTTATAAAAATATTTTTATACCGTATTAAAAGACAACGAAATTGTCAGACATCGAAAAAATTGTGACTCGATCTGTCAATACAAAAACTAATATTTTGGAATTATTTTATTATTATGTTGTAGATTTCTTTTGCAAGTAAGGACGCGAGAATCGAGACAAGAAGTCCGTCACTGCTAAAGGACTAAAAACCGACAAAATATTGTCAGGGCCGACGAGAGATTTTGTCTCTGGTCGAGGCAGCCGTGCGGCCCGAAGATTTTGCTTGGGTATACTTAGGGTTCCACTTAGCCTGCGTCCCTCTTCAAAATTTAACGACTACCGACAACCAATTCCTGACTAGCAATAAAGATGCGGTCTTTCTATTCTAGAATGAGCCCTAATGACCGTGAGCTAGTCCTCACCGGAGTCCCAGGCGGCCCGCTCGGGGTCGTCCCGCTCGTCGCGCTCGGAGCGGGACGAGCAGCACGAGGACGAGGACGAGGGCGGCGGGGAGCACGCGCCGCCGCCCACGAACGTGGCCGATACCGGCATCTTCTGCACTATCAGCTCCACCTGGACACAACAACCAGAACACTCAACATCGGAATTATAACACCAATAGGAGAATAAATGGTACAAAGGGAACAAAATTGTAGGGAACTATACTACCACATTTTTTTTTATTTAGAAAACAAATGTTTTGCCTAAGCAGGACATACCTTGAAATCTGGACTGTAATTTTTGTGTTGCTTGTCCTTGTGCGCCTCATCAAGCTGCCACTTATTTAGCGTTAACTTGAACGTCTCGAGGTTCGGACCTACAAATTAAAAAGATCAAAATTAGTAAGGCACTTTATGTGAACATTGTTAACTAGATGTTGTAAGGTATACTAACTGTCGTCGAGCGCGGGCACCCTCTCGGCGCCGACGCCGGCCGCCACGAAGTATGTGTTGAACCAGAAGTGGAAGAGCTTCTCCTTGCGCATCTTCATCTTGGGCTTGTTGTAGACGTCGACGCGCACGTCCCCGCAGAGCGGCGTGCAGTGCGTCAGCAACACGCGCACGCCGCCCGCCTCCTTGCGGACCTCGTGGCAGCCCGACGGCGTCTGCAAGGGGACACGCTACTCATACAGAACCGAACATAATGTGTCGGTTTAGACCTTTAAACACTACTGCCGTAAAGCTTCTTCAGTCGAGACACTATGAATGATAGTTAATCATTTGGATTCAGATAAATCAATATCACTACATAGTATAAAACAAAGTCGCTTTTTCTGTCATCATGTTGTATGTCCCTATGAACGCTTAAATCTTTAAAACTACGCAACGGATTTTGATGCGGTTTTCAACAAAAGATAGAGCAATTCTTGAGGAAGGTTTTAGTGTATAATAAGTTTATGTTTTGTGTAAACTGACAATATTACAACGATATTAGTTAAACATGTCGGAAAAAATTAAGCCATTCGAGAGCTTTCCTCGAGAACGCTGCCAAAACCTTTTGAGTTACAACAAAACTATGTATGGCGGGTTTGTACCTCTTTAATAAATCTACAAAAAAGTCCGCGGTGGTATATGTCTATCTTCCAAGGATAACCCACAATAACCACTTTTATGTGTTTTCTTAATACAGTAAAATTATGGGTTATTTACGAACCTATTTTTAACAATACAGTATTAATCCTTATCCAAATAAATAAGTTAGATATATTATACATGTAATACAGAACAAAATTGCCTTTTACACTACACCAAAAAAGTGAATAGGTAATGAGTTATCGTAATATTAAAATCTCCGCGCGAGAAATTAAAAATCGATGAAACGTAGCGAAGATATCGTTGGCATCTATATACTCATATACTTATACTAATATATAAAGCTGAAGAGTTTGTTTGTTTGTTTGTTTGAACGCGCTAATCTCAGGAACTACTGGTTCAAATTGAAAAAATATTTTTGTGTTGAATAGACCATTCATCGAGAGAGGTTTTAGGCTATATATCACCACGCTGCGACCAATAGGAGCGAAGAAAAAGTCATAACTTATATCTTCTAACCACGCAGACGAAGTCGCGGGCAACAGCTAGTACATAATATAATAACTATTAAAATAAGAATATGTCATGTATAGAAACCATGATCATATCCCGATCTCAATAAACAGTAAGCGGTTATTTCCGGAAAATCCACACAAAGTCATGTTAGTTTCATTCCGTAGTTGTGTTAATCATGTAAACGGCATCCAAGAAGTTAAGGCAGAATGTGATTTGGCCAGAATTATAATTAACGAGAACGAGTAGAATATAGAAAGAAACCTCAAATATGAAACAATTGTGTACCTTGAAGCAGGGCTTGGCCTGCGAGACGGTGAGCTCTGGCGCGCAGTGTCCGCCGTTGAGCGTGGGCGGCGGGCTCATGACGAGCTCGCGGATGTGCACGCGCGTGGCCGAGTACACCAGCCCCGACGTCACCAGCGCCGCGTAGTACTCCACGTAGCGCCGCTGCGACGGAATCGTCACGCCTGGAAGCAAACAACGTCGTACGGTTAAAGGAACTTACACGATGATATCATGTAGCATAGAACAGAGATATCCGCTGTGATATTGGAACTGGTATCACAGTCACCGCACGGACTTCAGACGATTGCCAAAACCTGTGCAAGATTAGCAGGGTCATTTTAAATAAACTACCTTTTCCAAACAGAACATCACATAATTAAGTACTATCGCGAAATAGATTTTCAGCAAAAGTAATGAAAGAAGATATACACCTATAGTCTATAAGTTTCGAATCTAATCAATTTTCATTCCATTCAATGGAATGTTGGAATAAAATAATAGTCAATCATACACATATTCAAAAACTTAGTAAAAAAATTACATATTGATGGATTGTTAAGCACTAAACACTTAGACTAGACCTAGCAACCGGCCAGACAGTGACCAATCAATAACACGTGCCGTTCAATAAAAAAATTACACAATATATAAACTGTCATTTGCATAGAAAATGTACGCGCCGACTGCTTCCATTATATTCCAAGTTATTGGAAGGGAAGTGACACGAACGTTTAGATCATTTATGAAAGTAATCACGCTTAATTAATGTACGCAGCGATGCGCAATCGTGTAAAGTAATGCATGTTTTTATATGATTTCTTGTAGCAAATATGTACCTATATAACAATTAGTGTTACTGGTATTAACCTCGTTTAGGTAAAAATGATTGTTAAGTATTAGTTAACTTTCGTATAACCGTTTTATTATATGAGGCTTACAACAGAGCCTTATGGTATTGTTTGAAGGTTGCCTTTAACCTGGCAGGTTGCTTACAACAAGCAATGAATATGTTACGATGTAGGAATGCATAAAAATATTCATTTGAGTATAAATAATATCACGATTTAAAGCTTGACGCTACGGAAAGTCGGTTTGCAACAAAAACCAGGTCTAAATTCCAAATGTAGACGGTACTTGTACTACTGCCTCAGATGTCTTTCCCTATACAACGTCGAATGATCATTACTACTCTGATTTCTAAGAATCAATGATGTCACATCAAGAGTGTACGACTGCACTGCAATTATTAATTACCACTTTCCTACATTCTTAATAGGATGACGAATTTATTAAATTAACAACTAATTGAAGTAATCATTACTAATTATATTACGTAAAATAATTTCGCTCACATTCTAACTAATTAATCTGAGAAAATAATTGATGTTTAGATTTTTAAAAAATTGTTATACATTTATCAAAAACTAGTTGTTTTTTTTTTGTAGAGAAAAAAAGTAGTAGCTATCCACAAGACGTCTCAAAAGCTACATTCTTGAAACCATCCACAAAAAAACGTTAGTAACGAAATACCTTTTTCGTCGTAGGTTCTCTTCGTCCCGTAGAACTGGAGGGCTTCGTCCGCCGACGCCTTTTGCCGGCTGTACAGTAGGTAGCAACAGACCATTGTGCCTGCAATACAAACCCATACAAAAACATTACTACTTTTATAATCAACAAAAAATCTTTACAAAGTCCGCAATAAAAAGCCAGGAACTTTCTTTTGATTATCGAGCATGATGTGGGCGGGGCTAGGCCCTTTGAGCCGTTACTTTTACATCAACCTTATATTCCATGGCTTTCTTATTATTAGACTTGACAGGATGATACACAGTACACACCTGCAACGTTCTTTCATTTCTTATTTCATTTGTAACCAGTTGTTGTATTTCATATAATTCGTATACCGAATCGGCAATTTGGTTTTATTTCGAGCTGAATTCTTTAATAAATCCTGTGGAGTGTCGTGCAAGCCACGAACAGAGTGCAGACACCACAACAACCATTCCGTAGTTTTCGTTTATTGAAAATAAATGTATTCTATTCTAGAGCCGAACGTGCCTGAACGCAGTATTGCTACAATAAATAAACTATAATGCCATCTTCGTATGTAAATGTAATACGTTATGTCTGAGTCGAGTGAGATAAAATCGGAGCCATGTAATACAATAATCTATTCCAACATTGAACGTGCATTAACAATAACATTTCTCTCAAAAAATAATTCGTTGGAAATTCAAATTGGTCCAAATAACCGAAGTTAGTGGCGCAAACACGGCTCATTTCACGTCCACGCAGCAATCCTATACTTTTTATATCCCTTCGGGGCTGCCCACAAAAAAGGAGGCGGTTTTGAAAAGGACCTTTTTTTAATTTACGACTTCGGCGTGAAAGCCGGTACGGTGGTAATACGACCAATTATGGCGTGTAAAGAAATTTCGCAATTACGCCTTTGAGGTTTCGTCTCATTTTTGTTCGTGCAACAATGCTGGCCCGACCATCCGTTTCTATAGGCAATAACATGGCACGTGTAATTTGTTGCTTTAACCTTTGTTACCGAAAACGTTCAGGGACCTATTATGCTAACTTTTATCTGTCTGGAATGGTATTAGTACGTAATAATTTATTCTTTTGATATTTTAATGTGTGATCTAGCGATACACATTAACAAATGAACTGCACGCAAAAAAACGACACGTTTGGGAGCGAATAATGGTGCCGTTGTTATACTGAAATAGATCGTCAACCCTTTTGTAGTTAGCTTAGAAGTTTATGACTAGAAATGGAGAAAGTGTCAACTTTATGAAAGAATACGCAGCGGGCTTTCTTTGTCGGTGTTCAGGGTGGGATTACACGGGTTGCACTAAATCGTATAAATTACCTTTTCAAGTCAGCGTAAAGTGATAAAAATGTCTCGTATACAGATATCCAGTGTAAAATCTTTTCAAACTTTTAGAAATACTATTATCTGAACCTTGAATAGTGTAGAAACAGTCAAGAGAACTTCTGACCACTATTGGTCGCCAACGTACTACATTGTTAAAAATTAAATATAAGTCAAACCCACCCGTTCGTCCTTTGCCAGCTTTACAGTGCACTGCTGCCACATTCTTGGAGTCAGCTGATAGCCAATTATGGACGTCTTCGCAGAAAGGCTGTATCAGCTCAATGTTGGGAGGCGTGTGGTCTTCTAACTCGTATCGCGCCACCTGCAATTGAAATAAGACTTTTATTAAATTATATAAGACTTGGTGCAACTTGGTACGCTGGTTTGTCTTCATTACTTCTATTATAATAAAAATGTGTTACCATAGCAACGACTTTACACATGCACATCGTCATATTCTTTTTGGTACCAAACATTTGAAATATTCCAAAACTTTGGACACTTTATTAATGTTGTGGTTTTTGAAAGACTGCTTTCGCTGTCATATGAAAGCATGCTTGGAGCGCATCCAAATTTTGAAATAATCTGCATGCAATGAATTTTTATTTATTGTCGGAGTAACCTGCGCTGATATAAATTTAAAGAAGGCTGACATTTATTTTTTATTCAGATTTAGGTCTTCATGCCTGACACATTAATTGAAAACGTTTTAATCCTTTTATATCTGTATAATATCGTGCATATCCCTGTTAAACTTGTTCCCATATTTGTTAACACAAGTAGTGCCGTATTACGTCATTTGCAGCCATTAGTAATAATACGAATAGCAATTATTCCTTCTACATAAGGCTTCCTTGACGTCTTCAGAAAGGGTTAGACGACACACGATCGTAAAAACACTATACTATTTTACTTTGGTTTCATTTTCTTTTCGTACAATTAGGAACAGAAATTCTAATTCAAACAGGTTGACAGGTTGAAATACTTCCCAAAGAGATCGTAAACTCGAGCCTCCGGGCTACATGTTTTTATTTTCTAACGATGTTGGTTTTTTCAACGAACCGATCGCTGTCTTAGGCTTATTTAAAGTATCCGGTTACAAATCAATATACATACGATTCGGAAAGGGTTAGAACCAATTTTCTAGCCCTAAAGAGTACTTCGTAGTCCTTGATAACATGACCTTAATTAGGTGTATAAAAACAATTGCACGCGCAGATAATTTTAAAATAAGATTTCTTTATAGAAGCTGGTCTATTCCGTTCACGTCATTATAATAAAAAACCACCTCGCGATTAACTCCCGAGCTTGTTTCAAAACTACAAGATGAGTTAAAACTTCTCCACGTCGACATCTTTTGAATTTACGTATTTGTTTTAACAAGGGGACGGGCCGTACAGGCAAAAGCTCCCTTAAAGTTATTGCGCTGTATACTGAGTATTTTCCTTTACAAACTATTATGTATTTGTTGAAGAGGTACATTAATTCTACGTTAAACATGTATATAGCTTTATAATTGTTCGTCCAGCGTCTGCCCATGACGCCGACATGATTAGATAAGCTACTACGTTATGCTCCTACCATACCTAGATCATTATGGAAATACTGACAATTGATAAATGTAACAAGGAAAATGGGTCGCGTATGACGTCAGATACGCGTTGCATGCGACTTTATTTTTACCAATATTATACAGAACAAATTCGCTTTATTAATTTTTTATGCTGATCTTCAAGTGGTAAAGCTTCAGTGAATATTTTTGTATTTAACCTACATCTGTTAAAAGCTTGTCCGTAGAAGAAAATTAAGATAACTGAAGGATGATGGATGCATTTAGAACACTTACTATTAACTAATGCAAAAAAAAAACGATCAAAATTAGAAGGTAGGTACTCGATTCAGCCAATAATTCGTATACTATATAAATATTTCAAAATTGTATAAGCCAATTTGGCATGTTTATTCTTAAGCATTATGAAATTTTAACGTAATGAATATTAATAAAACCATTTTTTTAGGCATATATTAACATATAAGCATTTATAAATATTGACAGCAAGACATAAAATTTCTATTGTTTGTCGACGAGAATATCCTCTTATGTAAGCAGTATTTCAAGAGGACAACAAACCATAACGAGTATAATAAAACTTTCACCGCTAAACTATCAAATAAGTATTTACGAAACAAGGAAACAAAGATAAGTAAAGGGAACCTTAAACAAAAACTTAGGCTCAGTAACCTTCGAAAAACATAAAATGCATAGGCAATATTACATACACAGTCTTATACAGGAAAAGCAATAGAAATTATAGGCGCGAAGACAGGACCAGTTAAGTGTTTGATATAAACTTATCAAACGCTAAGTGAGACCAAAAAGGTTATTATCTGACAACGCTATCAAAAGTCGGATGCCTTACGTAACACACATAAATGATGTAATTATATTTAATGTATGTTACTGATGTTTTACAGATATTTCATTACGATAATGTAAATGGAAATTGTAGTTTGGATTATAACGAGCTTGGTTTGAATTGACGTTAGTTGTAGAAAACTGAAAAGGTCTCAAGTCGATTTAGGATTTAAATTGATTTAACATAAAGCCATTTAAGACAAACCTTAATGTTAAGTAGTATTCGGAATGCGGGCATTTTTATATCTAAGTCTGGTTACTACTAATTTATGCGATTAACATACTATTTCAGCACTGACTTGTCCTGAATCGAAATAGGAAGTCAGGTTAATATTCTAACAACAAATAACACATTTAGTGAAGAAATATTAGAGCAGACAAAACACATTGTTAGATTAGTGATTTGCCCTTTCAAAATAATTGAATACCGCAAAACGTGTCCATATTAAACTAGACAGCAGACAGAAATAGCCAAGAGCCGTTAGCAACAGCGACGAACGAAAAAAGATTAAATCTAAAAAAAGCTGGAACTATAAATTATACTCAAAAACTTCGTTTGTCAACATAATTAAACTACATTTTACCGTTATTAGACCACATTATAAATGGATATATCTTTTTTTAATCCTTTTGAAGGAAATCGTCAAATATTCATTTTGAAGTATAATGGTCATTTTAACATCAACGTATCGCATTATCGTAACTAAAAGATGTTACAGTGACATAATATAAAAATTATGGTAATTTTATTATAAGCACGCAATCAACTGTTGGGCAATGCCGTTCATACGAAAAAAATACATACACATGCATAACAACATATTAAAAAAGGAGTCTGTCTGTGATATTAAATTGGTATTAAACAATATTTTAATAAATATTTATAAAAATATAAAATAATCATTTGGATAAAGACTTATGAACTATAAAATAGTAATTTGGAACTAAATTAGTTTTTACTGCGTCATTTTAAAATTATAAATTTATATTAGGATATTTTTTAGTGAAAGCCGATTTATCATAACAATCTCTTTGATATCATAGTAATCTAGAAAGTACTGATAAAAGATATTGCTTTATATAATTTTAACTAATTTTAAGTATTTTATAAAGACTTGATAAGCATTAAACAGATGACATACAGAATATAATGTTGTATTTTAATATACTAAAATATAATCCGCCCTTCATACTAATCGTAGCAGTGAATACCCCACAAGTACAAATCAGAACAGCAACTCTTTGTACTATCGATCATAATACAACTCACTAGACGGTAAAAGTATCATTTCATAGATATCAGAACTCAATTTATCGATATAACCATACCAAAATATCGTAAATGAGCGTCATTAAGCAAATTGCAGTTGTATCTCGTCGAGACATCGCCCATTTAGTTGTAATCAAATGAATTACATACGTCCTGCTATAAAAACGTAAATTGCAACCGTGATACGAACGGAACTGAAATTGTATATACCTAGTATCAATTATAACACGTAACCACAAAAAGAAACACAATGACATTTATCTAAAAGTCATTTCAGCAAATGAGTGGAGAACATCTTTAGGTATCATTATAATTATAGCGATTACATATCATGAATACATCCTAGGATCAGATATGTCAGTTGAACTAAGAAGTTGAAACATGACAGATGGACACATTAATACAAATTGCTCGAATACGAATCGAATATATTTAATACTTGTAAATCTTGTGTTTCAGACGGGGACGGGTTGTGGTTCTACCGCAGGAAATGTTATTTAGAACGGCAATTGTAATGTCAATCAAGTGTCAATATATAATATCTCGGTTCAATTAACGATGGACAATTGAACTCCTGAATTTTTAACAGTGTTTATTGTAATCGCAATCCGTCTGTGAGTCATGAGATTTAAGGTATTATTTAAGGTACAAAATACGTATAATGCATTTCAAATTATCAATAAAAGCGTATCATTTCCAAAGACATTCGGCACCCATTTCAAACTTTCACGTGGAAAATGGAAATCGATACGTGAAATGTGCTAATCATATTCTTTATTTTATCAATGTATCGACACTAAAATGTCAATGCTCCGATGCGATTTCTTATCATACAGATAGATTATACAAGATACAATGCGCTTGCCGGTCGGTTGAAATAAATTAGAGCCCACGGAGAATCGTTCCTAAACAGTGCTGTAGTGCGTCATAAGAACGCTAACAAATATCCTCATCGAAAAAGGGTTGTTTTATACAGAAGGTTAATATTCCTCAATGTTTCGTCGACGCGTCTGCATGGTTTATGCGTCAAACCGCGAATAATCGTGACGCGATCGAGATCATTAGTGTGCCTATATGTATGTATACTGAACTAAAATTAACTTCACGGATCATGTCATGTTCATTGATTATTATTTTCCTTCCACCCAATTGTCAATGTGTCAGAAACTTGTGACGTAGGTTAAAATGTATTTAGAATTTTAGACAGAAGCAAGAATGCCAAGTAATCTACATTCGTGTGTGTTCTTCGTAGATTTGTAATTATATGTAGGTATAAACGAATAGATACAAATAAATATACTTAAAGCCAAGTAAAAGTAGAACAAACATCCCGCTAATGATAAAATAAGTACATCTAAAATACAATTGTTATGACGAAAGGAAGGAATCTTCTTGTCATGAAGAAAACATGCATAACATGTGTTCGAAAGTAAAGTACCGAACAAAACATTGACATGCTCTCATAACTAAACCACAATGACTTCATTAAAACCTCCGTCCACCTAGCAACAACATAGAATCCAAATAAAAAAAATCAAATAACACAATCTGATAAAAGTAGAATAGATTTTATGATACGTTAAATAAACATTTCTATTTCCTTGAAAACTGAACGTTTTTATTGGAAACTGCGCGATCCATTCTGTGATACGCGTTATCAGTGAACAACTGATAGCGAGTGTAGGCAGGGCGGCGGTGGCGACATCTAGTCTGGCACGACGACACATGAGCGCGTCAAAGAACAACCGATAGACACCTCATAGTTATTCTGCCTACACGAACGTTTATCTAATTCTGATTGACACAATCACTACGCGCGACGATAATGATCGCATCGTCCAAATATAGAAAGTAATATACTAATGGAATGTTTCGTTTGAGGTGTCACAAATTTTATTAGATGTTTATTTTGTGGCGAGTGATAATTTTCCTGATGTTCGCCCCTAATGTGTCGCTAGGCACGTGTCAAGTGGAATGAATTATGATCTTCTAAAATTATTACTATGTTCCAAACTATATACTTAGTTCACACTTAATGGCTAACCTTAAGCAGTTTGTATACGCTACTAATGAGCTTCGCAAACTGAGATGTCCTGTAATAATAGGTTTGACATTTTGCGAGCGCATGAAGTTTCATAATTATTGACGTCTAGGGCTAGACGTGCAAACACTATTCTTGATGGGCCCGCCAACTAACTTCTCAAGAATAATTATTATACATTTAAGGTTTCCACGTCAATAACTAAGAAATTTCATGAGCTCTGAAAATGTCAAAGACGCCATTGTTGGATGGCCCTAATTATGAACCATAAATCAAGATTATACAGTTGGCTCCCTTTCAGGCATATAAGCAAACAGTTTTACCCATGTAAGCCACCATGTTTTCCAACAAACAAGCCATGGATTATAGCTTGTAGCTAGCGTACATCCTTACGGCTTTTCGTCGGTTTCAATTACATACATGTGGTGTTACCAATACTGTTAAGATTTGTTATTAAGATACGGTAATACAAGTCGAATCGTCGAATAGTTTGGTTGGGCAATACAGTAGAAATCACAAGATCAAATTATACTGCTTCGTGTTTTTACGCTAGTTTTTGTACGAACGAGGAGAAGTTTGCGGTATCAGCGATGGTAGTAAATCCTGGGTTAAAAGTCACGACATTGCATGGAACGGCGTTGCTCAACCTTTTTCTTTCTTGGGCCGCATATACTTGACTTTTAATGTCATTATGCGGGTCGCAGATAACCTTTTTGTGGAAATACTGGAGTTCTGTATTTTCGAAATGTTACGAACTTTCAATATATTTCCATTGCGTCAATATTTATGTAATAAATGTTCTAGAATCTATTGAAAAAACCTAAACAAAGAGATAGCCAAATATGTTTGAATATGTGTGTGGTCTTATCACCGAGAAAACACTTATTTCTTAATCTAATGTTTTGAGCATATCTTAATATAGCCGCGAGTATAAACGAATTAATTGTAGTATCTCTCACAATCAGTAACGTTTTCAATAAGTGAGGCACAGTAATCAGATCGTGTACGGGGGTACAAGTTATTCGTTATCTTACACCACCGGGCGGGGTCGTCGCCCCTCATTAGTGTTGTATTTCAGATTAATTACGGTCTCAATTAAAATAATGCTTTTAATCATTACGAGGAGAATTTCCTTATAAACTTGGCTGGTATTGCAATGGCAATGTAGTCGCTATTTACGATTAACTATTTATTATGTAGAGAAGTTGTGAATAGCTACTAAGCTCGGTATTTATCGACTCTAATTGCAGGTCCAGCGTCATAGCTCGCTAGGTTCTGACGTTAAACGCTCTTCATTTGATTAGTTATGAGATTAAGGATTTACTGATAGTACAATGTAGCATTTGGACATTACAGGTATAAATGACTTACACGAGTGTGTGTAGGCAACAAAAGCCGTGAAACTTCGAATATAATATAAAGGAGTGTTATCGTTATATCGCAGTAGATAGCTGCAACGAACGATATGAAGGAGTTCATAATCACCACGCTCGATAAGCAATCAGTGTGCAGCTGAACTAAGTGCTAGTGGGCGAAGTAGCATCAGTTACGATAATCGCTAAGACGCTTTGCTTTCTTACTCACATTTAAATATAAAAAAATCTAGGTAATCATTCCAATTATGGGAAAATCATTGACTTTAAAATCGAAATTGCTGGAGTTAATAGGATAGCTGAAACGGTGTTCGTATAGCCTATTTAGGTGGGTGACCCATTTATCGTCTCCCGTGGCATTAATAGTTTCGTAATAGAAGTCCACAACATAAATTACCTAAAACTCGACGCAAGCTACACGGGAATGACGCGTCTTGCCATTTAACACGTCTATGAGTGGCACACATTGTTCTATAATAAATAACGCATTGAACTTAGCAGCACGTTAACACCGTCTGTGACATTTTTAGACCGTATGTTACTGGCAATGTGTGGGATTAGGTAATCTATATAATATCTAATTAGTAAATAGTATTTAAATCTTTCTAACGCTGTTTAAACAGTAATTAACATTAACAGCAAGGGCCAAAGTGAAAAGGACCAACGGGAAAGGGATTAATCAAAGGTTAATAGGTCATTGAAAGGTAGCAAGGATGTTAAGATTAGGAAGGGGATGTATAATGGTGGAAGTGATGACAGAAGAGTTAAAGCTGTTGGCCCGAAAGATATAGATCAGATGACTTAATATTAAATTAACAAGTGGTCTACGCACGGAAAATTTGTCAATGTTAATATAGGCATCATTTATATTTGTTGCTTATTTATTTATTTGAGCACAGAAATCGAAAAATATTTTTGAAGATAATGTGCTCTACCAAAACTAAATTGTTCAAGGCACTTAATAACAATAAAAAAAAGTGTAGATTCGGAAGTTATTATTTTTATTTTCTATGTTAAATGACCTCAAAAATACCAAGAAGTATGATTTATATTATAGAATCTAAAATTTGAGCGCATCCGATATTAACACGACGTGGAGTAAATTCTTTAGGGAATGTGAAGAATTCCAAAATTAAAACACATTCGCGGCAACATCCACGAAATGCGTCTTGGTGTGTGTGACGTCACCGTGACCCGTATAGCTGCCAAATCCCCTGTGCATAAGGAACCCTAGCATTTGTAACGCGAAATTGAGGACGTTGATAAAATGTACGAATAAAATCAACTTTATGGATTTCGTTTATTGTTTTAATCTTTGTTTAAATGTTTTGTATCTTGTGTAGTGCTCGTAAACAAGCAGCGTAATACAAATGAAAAATAAAACAAAGAAAACAATTTTAATCCAGTTTTAAAGAGAGATTTTAAAGTCTTTTACGGAGCAACATCTATCCAGATGAGAAAAAAAATACAAGAGATTTGTAATATGTTGTTACTTTATATAGGTCGTTTGATATTTGCAAACCAATCTAGCGACTAAACTGCTTGTTTATGCTGATAAATTGCTTGTCATCTTTAGGTACACAATGTATCTATCCCCTGTCAAACTAGGATCCAAAGTGGGATAGAGGCGACTCTATTGTGTAACATCTCAGCATTACAAAACATGTTAATATTACCGAGACAAACTGACAGACAAAGCGAAATGATAAAACGACTTTTCATGCGGAATGCGTAGGTATCATAAATGTTTAGTCCTAAAGCAACATTTGCGTGGGATAGCCACATAGTTCATACAAATCCCATACATCAAGCGAGTTACACTCTGACAAATGCACACAGAGGTACTGGCTACAAAGTAAGTGCGATTATAATAATAATATCTAATAATAGTACTGTGGAACACTAAACAATACCAACTGGTAGTAGTTTAGTACCGATTGACGACAAACTAGCCTTTAGAACCGGCTAAGAGTTATGCACAGGTGTTTCTGGAGGTCACTGTATCGAGAATCTTAGCAGTCAGCTGTGGTACCTTATAGTTATGACTGTTTCTAATTGTTTCTTGATGATTTCTATTTATCGGCGATATATAATATGACTTTTGGTATTCATTTTCTCAAAACTTCGTATTTTGGAGATCGTAGAGCAATCTTTACGCAGCATTTTCTTTTTTTTTTCAAAACGTAAATGCATCGACATCGAGGCGAATGCAGTATAGAGCTAACTAATAAAGATGTTTTTGAACTGTATTTGCAATATTGTTCATGTCGATACCGAGAATAAATTGAACGGGCGTCGTATATGGCAAAGACAACTACATCTTGTGGTCTCGACAGCAAAACGAAAGATGCAAAGTTATTTCTTAGAGAAAATAATACGGCGTGTTTATTTTGGTACCCTCGTGGCACTCCCACATTAGAAATTGGCAGAACAAATCTACAACGAGTCACTCATTACCGATTACCATAAAAATGGCAATCTAGTTGTTGGTATTTTGTATGAAATTTATTGCTTTTCTTGTACTCGTAAATAATTTATCTTGGTACGTAAAATAAATCATTTGTGCATACCTCGCCAGAAGAAAGTTGTTACTACCGAATTCATCATCGACTGCATACCATACAGATGTAAGTGTGTATGTGCGTACATGTATAGCGTGTTCTGCTAACTAAAACTAGAGAGAACAATTTCATGCAGATAACAAGGCATTCAAATAGTCTGCTTCGTATGTTGCGGTGTCTGTGGTGTGAGAAAACATAGTAACAGCCGGCCAGTGGCCACGGGACATGCGTACATCTGCGCCGAGATGCAGCCCTTATGTTGCTACTAACACAAACACTAGAACTATTATATAAGGCTACTTATCATTTCATGATTGTATTTACAGTGTAAATATGTATGTATTGATGTTTTTTTGTCTTAATATTGTAAAATAACTAAAAAGAGGTACTAAAATTATGCTTTATGGAATTGAAACTTGATAGATTTGGTATGATAAAAATTTTACCTTACAGAATTTTTCAGCAAGTAGGTAGGTATAACAGTTAACTTAGATATAATTCTTTAGCAAGTTACATGAACATTGAAGGAAAACCACATGTATTAAAACAGCTGATACAAGTGTTAAACAAATTTAATTATGTGACAAAACATGTTAATAAATGTTGTGTTTTCCGATTGTATGGACAGCGGATTATGTACGATAATTTTTTTTGAGGAAATTGCGGCTTTATTGTGTACTAGTTTTAAGGGTGAAACGGCGTGCTCATTGAGGAGTGGATGATGTGCGAATCGTGTAAGATCACACGTACACAAAGTGTGAGTCAGAGGCGTGACTTAGAACACGCCACCTATTAATAATCACATTTGTTGTCACAGCTTGCAGAAGATAACGCGACGACCAACAATTATGTAAGAGTTAACCCCTCACTGGTGACATTGGCTATGTTAAAACTTGGAATGTTTGCACTGCGCGAGTACAACGGCCGAAAAGCAAACGTTAGGACGTTATCTTGACAGCGTTCAAGTTAATGCACCATGCACATTTTATGAGAAACATCGGAAGTTATTTACCGTATTGTACGTTAAATATTTTGTTATATTTACTAGCAGTTATATCAAATAGCCTCCACATATTTATTCTAATGTCAAATAATGAAAGTTTTACGATCCTGTCACAGTGGTAACAAAATGGTTCAAAACCGTATAATTCCGACAATCATAGAGCGCTTTATTTTATGTTTAAACAAGTGTAGGTTGCAAGTATTCATGTTTATCAATATATACACAATTAAAATGAGCTGTTTGATGTAGAGCTTTTAAAAATACCGAAGAATTAAATTAACTGTAACCATTTTCATCATCTATAGTGAAGAAAGTGGTTTTATTTAAATATCATTTGAGACGAGTCAGTATAATAAGTATCCTATATAAAAAATCGAGGTACCTAATATTAAAATTCTTTTTGTCAACCGCAATAATGCAAACGGACTAAAATCTCGTGGTCTTTTGATCCGCGGTGCGTTTGACCATTGTGTATTAAATTGGAAGGGTTAACATGGAGGGAACTGTTACTATGGGGTTTGGGCCAACGGTTAACATACGATGGGGCATTATGCAATACTGCATTTTATTTGTTTGATGTTTTAAGTTTAACCTTGGACGTTAAAAGGGCGGTATTCAACGAGTATTTTCTAAAAGCTTTAAAAGAGGGTGAGGTGCAGTCGTTTTGTAAAACTTGTTTGGATAAAAAAACTCTTTTACAACATTCAATCCGAAACATTGGAAATCAGCACTAACGCGACCAATTCACTCCATGGCGTATTAGATCGGGTTAAACTTGCTTCGAATTTGAAGTCATGATAAATCAGAGTTAAAAAGCAATAAACAAGCAAAACTAATAGCAAGGTGTTTGAGACCGCCAGCTCAACGTTCGTACTACATTTAACTATCGCCACTCATGGAGGCTATTTCAACGCACAATATAATAATATCTAGGTTATCAGCGACGCCATTGTAACGTTATTCACAATATATAAAATATTAATATTATGGGATTTAAATATACTGAAACGTAAAATTTCAGGAAAACGATGTGTAAACTACTTATTTTTTTACATACATTCTGATGATGCAAAAGCTAATAACAGAATTAGCACTTATAGTATGTTACTTTGGACTTAGTTAAACTTTAATTATTATGTAGTAGAAAAACAAAATATTGTGTTGTAGAAGAGTAAATCTTAAAACTTTTATCTAATTTATATTGAAACACACACCCATATATTTGATAAACCTGTCAACACATTTCCCTTTTCCATAGAAACTCTGAATGTCTATATATCACCCATTAATTCTAAGAACGTGGCAATTCACGTGTAAAAAGATGGCATCATTAACGAATTTCAAAGGCCGTTTCCACTAAAAGATCAATTAAAATTGCGAGAACCGATTAATACCTGCGACCGCACTTATGATTTGTACAATATTTCAACGTTTTAATTAAAACTTTAGCAGAATTCGAAATACAAGCCTTTTACTCGCAAAGGCAAACCAAAGAGATGATGGATATCCGGCCAGCATTGTATTACATGTAATAACAGTTTAATAATTTATTTAATAATACAAATAGATGACGTCAAGTTACGTAAAACACGCAACACAGTCGTGTATCGCAAAATTAACCCGAAACCACGTCACAGCGTATTACTTGTAAAACGGTTTAAACTGCCGCCCTAAGACTGACGTCATTGTAAGAAGGTACTCCAATTACCGAATCCTGTGTACAAATAATTCCATCAAACAATGGGAACAGGCTTGGCATGGAATGGTGTTCCAATGACAAATTATGTTTAGACTCCTCAAGTCACCGAGGCCCGAGGGGATAAATCCTCAGCTTATCTTGTAAGGTGTCACAGAGCGACTTCAAAGTGTGTGATTTGTCAGGAGCGAAAGTACTTTTTATCAATAAGAGTTAAAGCGGATAAACCAGTAAAAATGGTTTTAAATATAAAGAGTCAAAACCATACATTTACTTTGACAATAGGTGTATTATAAAAAAAATTGTACTCACCCTTTCGTGGAATTTGCTTGAATCGTATGACCGCTCTGAGCAGAGATTATATATTTTATAATGGTCCTTGTGCTTCTTCTCTAGAAACCTGTACACCTCGTCTATGTGATTCCTGTATACTCCTTCTAACTTCTCGGCGGGGAAGCCCATTGCTATCAGCCTGTCTGTGATATCTGTACAATGCTGGGTTAAGGAACTTAAAAGACAACAACATGGAAATGGAAATACAGTCAATTATCTCACTTTATCAGAACCTACTTTTCAGACGAGATCTCTAGTTGAAGCACGAACTTCAACATATTTGCCCTTTAAATGAATGCAAATATCATTTGTCTCGGCATCGTAATCACCAAGCAAAACACTAAGAATCTATAATACAAAATGACATAAGCTCTTTAATACACAATTTTCTATTCTATGGTAAGTATAAGAAAATACCAAACAATAGCGTCTACCTAATTCGGTCATACACAATAGAATCGTAAATATTAAAATATTTTAAACATAAGATCGATGTTGTGTGCGGTTTAACAATAGTCTGTACGGTAAATACAAAGTAAAATCGCAATAATAATAGATCAGTAGATATAATGTATACTTAGTGATATTGTATTCGTCACCCTGTCTGAAAGGAAACAAAGAAAGTTAAGGTAGCATCGGTAAATATGGCACAATGCACGCAAAAACCGATAACATGAGTACGTATGTCATCATCGAACTTTCATTGTAATCTTTGAGACGTATTTTATGTACGAATGACAGTTTAGTTTAAAATGCGTAATCTTTGGTGCTTACGCTTTTTAAACCTGTTTTAACCATAACATTTAAAAAGTGATGCATAAAATAAACAAGATAGATTTTAAGTTACACGTCAAGACACATTTTACTTAAAAGACCTCAAGCGTTAGATGTTTATATACGTCGGTCGGTTAATCCTAGGACGGCCGATGCAAATAGGGGCCCGTGCCATTGACCTATTTAAAGGAATGGTTCCTTTGTTCTGCCGTTTTGAGCCAGTATATCAGTAAGTATGCAGTTAGCTATGAACTGAACCAACCGGTATACGTCAACCATTCTTCTTCGGGACAGGGGAAAAGCTGTTTATTTATTTTTTAATCAAATGCTCACTCCATTTCCGGACGGAAAAGCGATTGGGATTTACATTTTGGACACATTTCGTTGAAACATTTTGCTTTGCTTTGTTTTCATCGAGCATTGCGATCGTGCACATCTACGTCCGCCTGCAGTCAGTTCGGTGTATCGAGCACTAACTAGTGGGCTAGTACCGTCTCTTTTATATACTTGTACCTGTTAATAAGGACTTGGTGTTTCTACTTATAGAAAATCTTCTTATACTAACAAAGAAACGAGGTTCGCCACCTCAAAATCCGCTTTCCCGTCACGCGTTCGCCGTATCAGATCAGTATTCTTTCTCTATCCACGTATGTCATGTATATGCTCTAACAGTAATGCAACAGTCATTGCACTCAGCTTAACATGGACGTGTATAAAATATTTAGCATGTCAGTTATTTGCGTACATATTTAACAATGGCAGAACAAGGTTACAATATACAATGCATATGATTACTGTGCAAAGTACATAAATCTATAATTAGGTAATATGAATGTGTTAAAGTCGGAATTTGTATGCGCATACGACGGTTTAAACTAAAATTGTTACCTAAATAACATGAGAAAATATTTTTGGAGACTTTATTTTGTAGGTCGTATAAATTAACATCGCATATTTCATTGAATATTATGGTGTAGGAAACTTCTTTTTATGTGAAGTGATATTTAAAATATCTCACTAGCAAGCCATACAAAACTAAATTGTTCAAAATCATTAAGGGTCATTCTTATCGGATACGAAACAGGGTTATACAAAAACAATCAGTTCGTAATGTTGGCATAAGAAGCGTAATCAATACGCGATTGCCAAAAACTGCAAATGCAAACGTTTTCCTTCTTGTTGTTTTCAGAATTTTCCCTTTGTTTATGACTACCCACTTCGAGCGAACCTAGCAGTTTCGTCGGATTTTCTGTATGTAACGCGAAGATAAATTTCTGCTGCAACAATGCAGAACTGGAATTGGTTGTTTATTATTCTTTCGTACGTTGTGATAGTAATAAAAGTAATGTATGATTATCGACGATCGAAATTAAATTAATGGAGCTTGTTGGGCACACAGCTGACAAAGCTTTGTAATGTTTTGGATGCAAGATTCTAGTTTTGGAGCGAAAAATAATATTCTTCGGCATATAATAAATCCGTATTTTAAAAAGAAAATATTATACATATTCATTACTCACGCGGTACTGACGTTTTTAAACACGTATCAAAATATTTGGAAAACCCTGGTAATTTTTTGCAAAGTTACCAAAAACTTGTAATGTATTGTTATACTAATAGTAGACGTGGGAATAATGTCATATTCGCAACAAACGCATAGGTAATCAGTATGGCGTCGTAAGTACAAAGAAGGATACGCAGCTATTCTGACACAGTCCCATAGACGCCATTTACGAAATCGTATAGGTATATACCTACCTACGACACTCGTAGAAGCTGACCTATTTCTCCCGGAATACCATTCTTGCGTCTTAAAAGGCGCTACATCACAATAGCTATTTGACAAAGATCTTGCCAGTCCAGACATTATAAAGTTAGAATGAGCTGGAGTTTTCTTCAAAGTTTCCTTAACTTATATTTGGCTTTTTGCTAACGTTATGGTTGACAGTAAATAGACTTGAGACTTTGAGTATCGTATGTTACGTCACAGTGCTAGTCGAATTTATTCGGCGATCGCCGGCCGCGCTAGGCTAACGGTATCGTTACCATGGCAACCGCTGCCGAGGGCCAACGTACTATGTTAATACAATAACATACTTATACGTGCTGATCGTTCTCCAGAGACTCTTAGGCCAGCATCTGTGTAAATGCATAACACAATGTTAGCTGTGTTTCTTCCGACTCAATTTGATTAAATCAAATACGTTAAACTTTATCCTATGATTAATAGGTTCAATATAAAATAATTAATTTTATCCTACACAAATTAGTAATTAATTCTGTTTTCAACGTTGTTTGGTAACTCATCTCGTTTATCTATCACTGTGTATCCCTAAACAAATAGTGGAACACCATTAGTTACTCACGGCTCTATATTCGAGTGTGTGTACAATACATCACAAATTCAATAACCATTAGCGACAATTTTAACGACGCAATGAATTGACTACGACAGTAAGCGCCCAGTTGAAACGTCAGCGTATGACGTCACGTTACGACCGGAAAATAGAAAGGTTTCTGATATCAAAGCGGTCAAAGCCTCCGATGATTTATCATGTGCAATATGTAGTAATGGCAACCGCAAAATACATAGACTATGAAGAGATGTCAGTATTAGTAGTAGAGTTTTGCAGATGATTTACGTTGCAGTTTGAGGTACATAAATATGAAACCAGCCTTTATTAAAGAGCTCGATAAGATTAAAAACGATTAACTTATTTATAGAAAGTGAGAATTGCTATGTAACTAATTGTAGCCTTAACAGCAGCAAAACTTATAATATAGAACCGATTTTAATGAAATTGGTATGCAGAACGTTGTTTAAATTGAGTGTTGGATTTTTAATTTTAATAAATGAATTCTATTAATTTTAATTACAATATAATATTATTTTTTTATAATAAGACAGGTTAATTAAGAAATAATTTCCATGTTAGGTAGGTATTACGATTTGCATAATACAAATATTACATAATTTTATTTAATATTGGATTACATAAAAATAAACGTTACCAACTGAATGCAAAAATAAATAACACTAAATGCTAACATCTATCTAAAATGGGACGGCCATTTTTCTTTTTGGTGTGAGAGTAACATAATCATTTTAAAGTTATTTTTTAATATTACACACCGAATATCATGTGATTTTATAAGGTTAAATACTGTCATTAATTTACTAATCTGAGTACTCAAACAAATCGGGAACACAAAGGCATACCAAAATATAAAATCACTGCCGTTTGTTTAGATAAGATCAACGCAGACGTGCAAAAACATGCTTCCAGTGTAAACAATCCATTTACAGATCTTTTAACTGCAGCCAAACAAAAAAAAATAAGAAGAAAATGCGAATATCGTGACTGAAGGCAAAGGTCATATAAAGCTGGTGCATGCTAATTACAAAGTATGACTATATTAATACAGAGCAAATGAAACAAGGACAGTGTGTCCTATGCTCAATGTAGACTCAAATACACCGCAATGCAAGATTTAAGAGAACGTGTTGAATTAATTCTTGTTTCGTCAGAACTTCATTTAAAATTTTAATCGCAAAATTTTTCGATCATCTGAAAAATACGTAAAAAACATCCAGTTCCTTAATCCGAATGCGCTAAATTAAACCAAAATGAACATAAAACTCTTCTCAAAAATTAAAACTTCTATGAATATTATTGAAATTAAGATAGCAAGCCGACGCGGCAAGTGGTTTCAACTTTCGACCTCGGGAACGTTCAAATGAGATCTGAGCCTCGACTGGACGATGAAGACTCCTCGAAGATACATCGACGTAAATGGATATCTGAGGAATAACTCAGAAACGGAAATAAGTAATACGAAGTCGCATGGATATAGAAAATGAGGAATATTACTCAATTTCAGTTGACGAGTGCCTTTTGGGGTCACCACTTCACCGTACTTGAAGATATTTTGGAAATTAGCAATCTTGCTGTCGGAATTTCAAAGGTTTCTAAGTTTTTTTCAAGGATTAGTCAAATTAATCAAGAGATACATACAACGACGTAGCCTCAAAAACAAGTCGGTTAGATTTTAACATCAAGGTCTTTTGTTGTTGAAAATCACAAGCGGGCTTTCGCTGAAACACGAACGGCTCCTCGGATTTTTATTAAATGCTAAATTAAAATATGTAATACCGTTTCAGGGAAGTTATATAAAGCTTGAAGGGCCGACACTCGTCACTTGCCAGCATTGTTTACACCCATACTGTCCGGAGTCATTCACGAGGTTTCTTCAAAAATAATGTATAAAATGTAATCGAAATGGTTGTTTCCTAATCTACATCCAAAAAGGAGTGATATTTATGAACCTAATAAAGTTACGTTAAGTAATGAAATGTCGGCTGTAATAACTTAAAACTAGATAACCCTAACTTGACAGTAAATCATTGTACGTGTAAACAAGCCTTTAGTGGCCGTTGAAAAACGACGAGACACCGCTAAAAACACGTAATATCAGATTACAACACTAAGATAACACTAGGTGTAATAGTGAACGACGGTGTTAACTTATAAGCGCGCCGCGATTGCCACACAACACTTGTTACGCGCTTCAAATATTAAGTCCACTTAAGATTTTTCACGGCTACTGTTTTAGTGCGTGCTGTGTGACTATGCAACTATTCACAGGACAAATTTACTAGACCTTGGGTCTAGCTTGACTCGACTACTTTAGTACTGCCATGGCATAACATTGCAGAACAATGACATGATTATTGATATTACAAGTCGATTTTAATTAAAATATATCAAATTTTGCTATGAAGGAAATGAAATGAAGGACAAAGAACAGCATTATTTGCTTGTAAATAAAAAGCAGTATTATGCCAGGAATCTCGAGGTTTATTGCAAAGCATAGTTATGTATTGTTCATATGCACACGAAAATACTTGTTTTATAGCAGTTAAGTATCCTAAAGACATAAATTATCTGGTAATGATTGTGGGCCAAATCTAAATTTGATTGCACCAAAATAATAACCGTCTAGCTAAAGAATATGCTGGCTTATATACTAAGCCGCTAACAAAGGGGTAATCATATATCTGTACAAAACTGACATTCAGTTATTGTTGTTTTCAGATTTTGCTTCAAACGTAATTTTGAGGGTGTGGCTATTAGCCACGGCACGTCATCGCAGTATCAAGGACGGAGTGCCGCTACCGCGCTCGCCCGTATCTTCCGCTCTGGCTTTCCAACTGCCTTTGAACAACTACATAGTATACAGCGACTTCACACTACTATTATAATGAACAAAGATGTGAAAGAAAAATAAAGGTGTTTAAAAAACCTGTCCGGCATTTTACAATTTTTATTCTTCCAGACGTTTAGAAGTAATGCAATTTTGAACCAAAAAGCGCAAATGATTTATTTGATAGCAAATTACGCAGGTGGACATGCCAAAGGCGGAGTAAAGGATGTAATTATAATTTTTGTTACTAAACTTACCTGGCCTTAAGTGGAAATGATGCTATGCACGTCAAATAAATAAAACAGAAACAGCCAACAGTTGAATAAATTGCTGTAATAATATACACTGATAGCAATAATTGCATACATTGTTACAGTCACTGAAGATGGTGGTCATTATGAAAAAAAAGGAATATTCAAAATATAAAAAAAACAAACACGTCGAGTGAAAACGAACGAAGCGATATGGTCGAGGAATAAAAAAAACGAGAATCATTTACGTAATTGCTTGTTGCTATGGCAGTGTACGGCACGAATGAGTTCATACATTTGATCTAACGCAGCGTACTGCGAACATTCGTATAGAATACGTGCATAACGTGTGCACACATACTCAAGTTTTACAATAAATTCACCTTTTCGAATGAGCTTCTACTATTGAACCGGCTTAGGGAGCAATAACCTAAAGAAATCCAATTACACAAAGGAGCTCAACGCTGACACATGTGAAAAAAGATTATCAACCATTTGCAGACTGAATTATACATGCAAGTTACCATAGCGTGCATATGAATCACCCCAGGTGACCTACATATGGACACTTTAATAAGTGTTAAATAATGCGATTGAAGACGTTCGGTGGCTTGTCAAATGCGGATATTTCGATCGATTGTTTCACCGCAACGTAATTAACTAGAATACTGATTCGATTACATTCAACAAAATCGTTTTATGTTTATTTGTTATCGAATTACCTTATATATTATAAGTGCTCTAAATTCAATAATACAGTAAAGGTACGTAGCTTGAACGAAAAGGCATTCACGCGTAACATTAAAAAACAACAGATTATTTTGTCAGATAAACAAATTTTATCCTGAAACTAAAACAAAATTTGACTTTAAAACAGGTCTCATAAAATGCGAGTAATATTTTTTTACTAACTGATATCTTTAACCGTCTCATGATATTTGGTAGCAATATCCTAATCAATCTTCTCTTTAACCAAAAAGATCCAACTTTGCTGACTTAATTACATAGATCAGCTGTACGTACCGAATAAACGAAAACTGATGAACCCACTTTAAAGTCATAGCAACTCAATCTGCCTAGCAGGAAAACGCAACCCAAAAGTAAAGATGATACTTTAATTAAGTCATTATAATGACACCGGGGTGTCGTTTTATTATAATTATGATAACTTAATTGAGGGAAGACTCACCAGTAAAATGTTAATGAGGGTTTCTGTGTTTGAAATGCTAAATTAGTTTGTTCGTAAAAAAAGTACTATCCTTATAACAAGTCATAAAAATACATAATTTTATAGGTTGAACTGAGTTATCTGATGCTGACGAATCAACATTCAGAAACTGAGGCTGCCAGATAGTTGAAGGCATGTATCGTAATAAAGAATTAATGAATGCTAACAATTGGTTATGATTTCTGTAAAGCAAAATTTAATTGATCACGCAAAGTAATTAGCGTATAGGTTAAGGCGTTCAAATTCTGACATATTCTTGGAATCGATATACGAGTAACTATGACCAACTATTCACCTCTTTGAACAAAGATTCTATAGATCTTAGCATCCAGTTCTAAACTACAGCAACTTTGTGTAGCGAATTGGCATTGAATTAAATTAGAGAGAAGATTCCCCAACAACTAAATCCGAAAATCAAAGAGAACTAGTTAGTTCAATATTCTCGTAACCTTCCGGTCGATTTCATCAACAATGTAATCCATTATGGAACCCGGTGAGTTTATCCAATATTCGACAACCAAACAAGATTACCTATCCTTTACAACTTCTGTCATTTATTCTTGGCTTTTTTTGTGTCGCTAAGCGAGTTTTTTTATGCACGCATCGAGACATCTTTGCAATATAAGTAGGTGGTAAATCTATCGGTGTCTTGTTGCTAGGTTGCAAATCTGCATATAGAATTGTTCGGTTAGATTTAGTGTAGCACGATGAATTTTAATGATTTAGGCTGATTTAACCTTTGACTCGCAATCACCTCGATTCTTGACATCAATTACGTAAATTAGTACACGATCCTTTTGAGTAGATAATCTCGTTAAGGCTATTATCGTCAGAAAATGTGCTCGTTATACACGTTATTATTTATCATTAGAGTTTCTATGAGCGTATCTACGTATATGACATTATAGGAAAACGTAGCAATATTGCCACGCGTACATCCCTATTTACGGCATTGTTTCAGTATACCTACCACAAAAAGATAAATAGCCTCAGAAAAAGGAATTAAACTAAAATTCTGTAGCGATATTGAGTTAATTTATTTGACAAGTAATTAAATTCGTTAACTTTCTGATAAGATTTATAGTTATTTCTTATACATATATTGTTTCGTAAGACAGGTGTGATGTAAATGCCTTGTATTTTTAAGTTTAACACGCATAGTCTTGTAGGCTAACGATAATCAAAATTTATGGGTATTTAGCGAACCTTTTCAAATAAGATAAGGTTCACGTACAGAGAAGTGCCTAAAAATCTTGTAATTTATATCCAACGTTACCTTAGAGCAATATTTGGAGGCCATGGGAACTCTATGCGTGACGACGTTATCTATTCACATATATGCAGATGTTCTATTTAAACTACTAGGTACTAATGGCCCATCTAAGTAGATACAATTTGCAAAAATACGAATAGTGCTACAATTAATATATGATTGAAAGAGGATCAGCCTAATAAGTAGTAAAATACGTTATTTATTGCAAACAATTCAAGTCACGAATGTGGTAGAGGTTACTGACTGACGACTGAGAACAGTGTATTAAAGCTTCACAGAATGGTTTCAATGTTATTTTCGAAGTTAGAAAACTTTACTCAAACTATTTGGTATTATAAATTATCGAGAACAGGGAAAAGTAAAAATCTCCTGAGCACCAAAAATACAAAGATAAAATTTAGGAGAAAAAGTTAAATTATAAACAATCTTGTGGTCAAGAGTTAGTTTGGATCACTGTAATTTGATTTAATAATGTTCCCTTGATAAAAGAGAAAATACATATCTATTATTATGCATTAAAATGCAAGGACACTCGAAAAAAATATAATCATCCCTAATGAACTATCACAACACAAATCGATCCTGATTCGACAGTGAATTATGAATCTTTACGCATATAAATCCGATTTCAATTAGTAGTTAACTTTTACAGAAAACCCGACATGGGAAAGAAAACTTAAGACGTGCTTAGATAAAAGCACGAAAAAATAACTAAATAATTGGCACGCAATCTCCACGGACAATCAACTTCATCTAATTTTGTTTCAAAATCACGTTCTTTCAAAAAAATAAAGCATACTCCGGTCCACAGCCTAAAAGTTAATTAAATACCCGGCAAGTCACCATTTCATGCACGAAATAGGGTTCTCAATCTGTATTTTGTTTGAATACAAGAAAATATTAAAACTTCAAAACTGCTTGGGGCCAACGAAAATTACTTATTAAAACGTTTTCATTTTACTTTATTGTTAAAGTACCTATAGTGTAACTATTCAGATCTGAAGTTCTACGCAACAATACTAGAGCAAACTTCAGAGAGGTAGACTTTTAAAACACGTTTGAAAAGAGATTGTGACAGGCTGACTGACATGCAAAGAATGTTTCTGCTGTTCGTCTTCAAAGAATTACAAAAAATAATTGTTTCACTAAGGAACTCTAAAAAGCGGACGAGCGCCCAGTTATGTAAATGAAGCATTGTTGCTATGCACGTTAAACTCGTAATATAATTTCACTGCCACATCTTTTAACTGACGACCTTGAGTTTCACAAGTTAAACAATGTATTCTATGGAAACGTACCGGAAGAATTGCATTTTTTACTCTGCCTGTGAGAAAAAACGAATAAATTAACCTTGCTATATAGAGCTTCTTGAGCTTTTGTTAGTACAAAACGTTTTTACATTTCGAGGCTCACAGTGTATAATTTCAAATGAAGAATGTATTTTTTTGTTCTTTAATATAGTAGCTAAGTAGAAAATACCAATTATGGCAACAGTTTTAAGGGCCCTAAATTTCAATCCAATTCATTCCTAATCTCTTCTCGAGGGAGTCGTAAAACGCAACTTTTTCTTTCGTGACCACGAATCGACTCGATCGACGCGAAGAGTTTCAATTCTTTTAAGAATATTGACACTCGAGACTTTGATTTCCTGATAACATATTTATTATAGCGGTCAGGAATTTGGTTGGTTTGTTTCATATGCTAAACATGGATAAAATTGGCTTCATTATAAATTACTTATTTAGAGTATCCCTTCCACTCTCAGTTCGATAACGAAGTTGTTTTTATTCGTGCATCTTTTGTAGACCACGTTTTACATGTGTAGGTTATAAAGAACAGTTATAATTAGTTGTATGGGCCTATTCACCAAACTGGACTCAATTGCTAGCGCCGTGCCTAAACGAGAATTATATTTTAAAACTAAAAGCTGAATACGGAAAACATACGAGGCTATTTTTGGATTATACATGGTTCTTTTGCTTTGGTATTGTAATAAACCAAAGTTTTGTGCAAATGGTTTGTAAAAATGAATATTATATTCGTGCGTTCGCTTGTAACCTAAATTCATTTAATACATACTGTTTGTTACATTTTGATAGACTTAACATTCATTGGATATAAGTTATAGAAAATAAATAAAATCTACGAAAACAAAGACGTTCTCGTTTATGGCCTCAGCGACGAATCTTGTCAGCGTCTGCAGAACTATTTCACTTTATTGAGTATCCGAAAACAGTTTTGTAATGAGTGGCCATCAGAGATAACAGTAATAAGATTTTATTTTTAAGCACTTGACCATTTACAAATTATACGACCCACTTGGCAATGCACTCTTTATTGCACTTTACATTTAATTGTTTTATAAAGACATCGTTTAAATTGGTCTGAGCCTGCCTTAAAATTATATGAACAAAGAAATGAGCTGCAGTTTTCCACAAAGTAATGGCAAGATCATGTTTGGACTTACTCGATTCAAGAATTACCGAATATTGGAATTGGTTTCATCAGTAAACATTTGATGTACAGACAGACACATCATTATGGGTTTATTAATGTTAACGTTTTTAGATCTTGAGTGCGAATGATAGCGAATGTATGTTTATGCCTCGCGTACGTCGACCAAATGTATTAACTTTGAATATCATACAGTATAGCTGGCCAATTTTAGTGCATCAAATCACGTGCAATATTGTTTTTACGACGTGCTATTACTTATAATGTCAAGTACGAAACGCTGTTGAAACAATCGAGCGGTTAAAAACCTTTTTTTTTATTGTTAACAACCATTGTTAATAATGCAGACCTTTGTTGTATGCCAACGCTTCGGGATTAGGTAGTTACATTGATTTTTTACAATTGCATATTATAAGTCAACGACCCCGGCAGACGTACGGCACAGACTTTTTTGTAATTTTAATATCTGTCTCGGTGACCATAAATATCTTTGTATAATTATGAAAGCTGAATATTTTAATTTGCATCATTATTCATGACGCTGAATACGACTTTGTCGTCTCCTTATTCGATTATCTTAAGACATTTTTATTCGAGTTTTTAATAATTAATTAAGCGAACCAAGCTTGTTAAGCTAAGCGCTCTTTATCATGAAAAATAATGTTAGAATTTATATTGAATAAATGTCAGTTTAAATTTACTCGTTAGATAAAGTTCGTGCGATATTCTACAGTAGCAGATGGGGAAAATGAATTGAGTAAATAAATGTTCGTCCTAATGACACGTTAAGAAACAATTGCATACAATGTAACGTAACGTCGCAAGAAACCGACGTACGTCGTCACATGCAGATATCTGTGAACGTAATTGGTAATTATGAAGGCAAGTAGCTACATGCAAAGCACAATTGATAATAAATCAATAGAGGTGTTTATACAGAAGTAAGCACGGATCGTGTTATCGCAATCTATAAGTAGACTTATCGCTAACATTATAAGAGCTTTTTTATATCGCGCTATTTATTAATGTGCATGCTATAACAACGGAGGTAAACTATTTGCGTTTAACAATTATTTCATTATTGTTAGAACTATTTACAAATAATTAACTCTTTTTATTACACACAACCACGTAATGCTTTTCTATAAATTGATATGAAAACGATTAGGCATCTTGATTCTCATAGATTTACGCTACACATAATAGTTACGCTTTAATTATATTACGTGAATAGAATCTTCTAATCCGCTTAATATAGCATAGCATCACGCTACGGTTGTAGAACTACCCGAATTTTAATAAAGTCCTAGCAGAAAGCGAAAATACGATCAATGCAACACGTGTTATTCTGTTCTAAAAACTTATTAACAAAATCAGTCATAACTGTTATACTCTATACACTTGTTTCATATGTAATATAGCTAAATTAGCGAGTGGCTACTTATTTAGTGTTTTGTTGTAATTTATTTTTAATTGTAGATAATTATGTGTTCAGCCTTGGTTTCACTACTATACATTTAGGAGTCCTTTCTGCCATTTGTAAGGTAGTTACCAAACGGGACAATATTATTAAATTATTTTGGCATCTTTATACTATATTAATGCAAAACAATGTGCAAATGAGTCATGTACATAATGAATTGAAAAAAAAAACATCTCTACAATCATGCATAATTTTATTTACAAATCAGTAAAATCTTTAATAAAAAAAGATATGCCAAAAACTAAATAGCAATGTAAACTATTGTCAAATTTCCCACTCGACGCATAAGCATTTCACGCAGAACCCACATTATTATGAGCATAGATGCTTGTCAAGTTTTTTTTATAAAGCTCAGCTCACAAGGTAACTTCTAAATTAAGAACGGTTTAATGATACCTTTTGGAATCAATTGAGTATTATGCCGTTGCCAAGCGAAGTGGTGGCCGAAGGTCATTTATGAACTCGCTATAACTCTGCGGTTCGAGATTTCTTATTAAATATTATGGCTCTTTCTCTTCAAAGTATTAGCGTGCATACATTAAAGATGATTTGTGTTATAAAGTATGATATACGCGTATATTTATATTAAGAGAGATTTTGGTCTTAAGTAAAGCTGGTAGCTTAGTGTGTCGCGGATATAATACCTCAAAATTAATTTATGTGGTATTAATTTAGTCAAGTTTTATTGGACGGAGGTAGAGTTTAAAATCAAGTATGTTTTTTACTGTTTGAGCAATGATTAAAAAACGCGACTTCTTGTTTAAAAAAGGTATTTAAATTGTAGTATTTATCAAGCAGGAAATGCCTTCAATTTCTACATGTAAGTTACGATACGATCATCCTCTTTCTATGATAAAGTTGAAGACTAAACATTACATTTTATATCAAAGAAAGTTTATTGCTATCGTGAATGAATATCCAGTGTCAGTGCCAAGTCCGGTGGCGAACAAATATTAAGGAAGAGGAGGAAATGTACACGAGATTATGGCGCCTGGATAGACAGACATCAAGCGTTTTACATTGGCAGACGCTAACGGATACCTATGACGATGTAATAATATCTTAGTGTGTGTACACAGAGAAACATATTAAAATTATGAATTCAGTAATTCACTATGTTCTGAACTTATAAACATTGTAATTCTCGATATATCAACGCGTCACTTTGCGACTTTTATAATGGATGCACAACATTAGTTAAGAAGCAGGATGAAATAACGATATGCTGCACATGCAGTTGGATTGTTCTGCGTCTATGATATGACGTACATAGATGGATCATAGAAAAAAAAAAACAACTGTAGACAGGAGCCGATGAATTAAACAATACATTTCCTCCTTGCTCTGCAAAATCTTTAAAATGATTTCAGTTTGATTACTTATCATTTCCATGGCTTACAACTTGCGAATTTACAATGCTGAGACGAAAACAACTCTTTCAAACTTCTCCAATTTGAAATAAAGCGAAGGAAACTTTATGAAGTATGAATGCGTAAAATATATATTAAAGATTCACAAAACATGATTTATAGCTGTTACCCTATAAAATATAGTCTTCTGTGTTTTAATAATGCAGTCTAATGGTTTTAGTTGAATGTGCTTTGAACAAAGGATTGTAGAACATTACGATCGCCTATTTAAATAGAATGCATTTAAAAGTGTGAAAAAGCTTAATCTGGAAACAATTAAGAATCACCTTTTTTAAGGATTTACATGAAACTGACATAAGCTTTCGAATAATAATTATTATTAGGGCGAAATTCTGATGACTTTAAACGACGCCGAGGGTATGTGCTACGCGAAGACATATCGGACTGGCGATATCAAAACACGACGACGGTCGCGGCTTTTCGCCTGTTTTGCACGGAGTCGACTCTAGCTCTTTCAACGTCCGACGTACCATTGCATTGGTATAACACCTAATCATCCGGATTTATAAGATAACCTACAATAAAAGTGCTTATAAACAACGCGAATCTTCGGATATCAGTCGATGAATTCATAAGAAATAATGATAGAAAGCATCATGAATTTCTAAGAAAACACATTTCATAAAGTAATTATTCCTTCTGACAAAAGCAAGACAATCCTGCAGCTTATTTGCAAAATGGCATATTATATACAACAATAAGTAGCTTTTAAGGCACTAGAAGAAGCTTTAAGGCACTCAATAACGAATAGAGCTACCAAATACAGAGCTCATTATTTAGGTAAACTTTAAATTAAACTGTAATCTTGTATAAAATATGCAGAATATCTTATTCTAAATACTAGACATAAAACTTGTAATTTTATAAATTATTTAAATGTATGTTTATAATTTATTAATTTATTTTATTATATTATGTCTTTGCATTTTTATTCTCAATATAATAAATCATTGTTTTATTAACTCTACACCAGTCATAATTTTAATGACATTAGAAATTTTCTTATGTATTTTTAAATTAGTGGGTGATTTATCTGTAGTGTTGTATTCATGGTTGAGGTAAATGCCAGTTATTTGTACTATAGGCATAATATTTAAGAGTTGTAATATTCAAAACAGATATATTTTATATATACTTCCCTAAGCATCTATGGTGTGTGTGGTAACAGCGTTACTGCATGACAAGTCCCTATCATGAAATAAGTCTTTTGCAAACAACTGTCTTGAAGACATTCTAGTTAAATTAAAAGATTTATTATAAACATTGCTGATGCTTGTAAACACATACTCTGGTAATTAGAACCTATCATTTTCTAAGCACTCTATTCAGGATCAGCAAGGAATGAAACATGAAAACAATTTCACTGAAATAACAGCCTGTGTACCATAAACATAACAATGCGTTTAGCATAATTCACAAATTAGAATATTTAAGATATTCATTCACTTTTATTGAATAAAATACATAACAATAAATTCAGCCCTAATCACTTTTTAGCATTACAAATTAATAAAAGCAGGCAATGTGTATTGGCATAATAAAAAATGCAATCACACTGATAGGAAGGCTGATATGTAACCCATTTTAGCTACATAAGTGGGTGAACGACCTCACTGAACATTGATATTAGCAGAAGTTATATGAAAACTAATTTATTACGCTTGATTAAAGCTGAAGTAAGGTTAATGCAATGTTGTGCTAGCTGTCTAGGCAATTCATGGTTCACAGGTTTTCTTTTCAGTTTATCGGCAGATGTATTGTAATTTTAGTGGAATTGTTGATTAAATAATGAGATCATGCAATAATTAATTGAAAACATACAATTTCATTGCAATTAAGATTACTCAATACTATTGGCATTTATAGTAAAATTAAACAAGCATCAGAACTACTTCATTAACTTGTTACATTAAGTATTGCTCACTATTCATATTCTATACGATTGAAGTACTATCTTAAAAAATGCTCTAATGTCAATCATAGATTGTTGCTATTGATGGTTTTATATTTTGATACAAACTTACAAAAAGTACAAGGTTAGTATGTAAATCTTAACCTAACCTACATTTAGCCTAAATAAAGTTGTGTGGATCAATAAGACTGAAAAAGATGAGTAAGGAATATGACAAGGAGAATCTAGTGTAAATAGGTAAACAGAACCGCTGACCAACACATTGCCGTTCAATGTTATTACACAGTTAGCAACCAAATACCTACTTTTGATATATCTATGCAATTACCAACGTGAACAATATAAATTAATGATGATGATTTTATAATAATACACCTATCTGATAACTATTATACGACATGATAAAAGACTACCCCTAATCAAATCTTGATTATGTATGTTATATCATTTGTGTACTGCACCTGAGCTCCGATTAACTCTATTCTAGATACAAAACCATTTAATGGCAGCAAAAAATGCACTTCACTATTATTTTTTGTACTAAGTGTACAAATACAACTTTATTTACATAAAAGTGTTAATAGTTAGTCACTTTTTTTAACAGCTATACAGCCGGCCAGGCAAAGTGTTAAAACAAAAACTTCATCAAGCAACAGTTAATTAAATTTTCATCTAAAATATTATCATATGATCACCCTATTTTATAATTCCTCACACTTGACACTACTCCACAATGATAATAAGATAGTTTCTATGTACACAGACATAATAGGCATGTACTATAAGCCTATATATACAAAGTTATAGGTTATATATCTTGTTGCCATGCCAGATTTCATTGCTCTCTAGCTAGGTAATTGTTGTGTTGCAAATGAAAATGTACTTTTGCTTACATGTATTATACTATTTGAAATATATATCAGGTATTTTAGGTTAATTTCATTTCTAGTTTATGAATAAAACGAGCGTTTAGTGCGTACGTTTATACAAGGGACCTTGTAACCCTAATGGGACCTGTCAGATGACATTTTTGGACATTCGTGGTACTTAATTTTGCTGTAAATAGGTTTACAATAATGTTATCAAAGAGTATGGCCTATAAATCAAGAGCCATGTTCAGCTCACTTCTATGAATGTAGTTTATAGGTTATGAATTGAGTGCCCTTGACAAAACTAAAAGGATGGTCAAGCTAGGTTATCACGCTAATTCCAAGGTGATTTTACGAGAATAAACGATACCGTAGTAGGTACATGTGTAATAAAATCTCAAGGCCGGGAGCACGGGTTTGATCACATAAAGGACTCACCGACACACAACATCGATCTCGAGCCGCGAGAGTGGATCGCGGCGCACGGCAACAACACTAACGCACATAAAAGGATACAGGCTAAGTCCAGGTTGAATCCGTCCTTGGTGTAGCGCTTCCGGCGCCTGCTAACAATGCCCTTGAGAGGGTTTGTCATCTTGATGTTAGACATGGAGTTGGCCATGGCTGTCAGTCGGTTCACGCGCCGCGGCAGCAGCTCTGCCGCCGCAGTGCCCTTAGCGGGCCCGCCCGCTCCCGGCACCGACCGCTTCTCTGGTGCCTTTCGCTCGCGGCGCCGGCAGCTCACGCAAATACCCATAAAATAACCTCCGCCGCGCAGAACGTGCCCCGCTCATCGGGCCGGCGGCGGAGCGCGAGCGGCCTGACACCGGAGGCCGCGACCGGCGCTCAGCTCGCGCCCGCCATGCCTCGCGCTGCACGCGCCGAGCCTCGCTGCCTTGCCTCCAGCCGAGCCGAGGCTGCGACCAGCACCGAGCACTTCCACACCGCACCGCCAGACCGAAAGCACCGAACAATGAATACACTATAGCATAGCTCCACGCCCGGCACCGAACGCGTTCAAATCTCGCTTCACGAGCGATGAAAAAATTATCTCGCGCGAATGGCGTCCATCCTGCGTTTGCACTAGTACACGGCCGAAGAGAAACAGTTGCACAAGAAAGAAAGATGGTTATGATGGCCGAAAGTGTACTACGTGTCTCTTTTACACTAGCGTAGTACGCGCTTGTTAGAGAAAGATAAAACACAACCTTAATTTCTAGTGGTGGCTAGCTAGCTCTCTTTGTTCATTTATGTTATTGATAAGCTCGCAAGGTGGCGCTATGAGCGCGCATGTATTACCGCCAGATTTCAAATATAAACATCTTATCATGCACATTAAATAATATACTGAGTGAAATAATTATAGAAAACACTTATATATCCTACATAATATCAACATTTCTAAATAATGATTAATACATAATGCAATTATATTTTTTTCGTAACCAAACATACTAAACTCATCGAGTTGCTGGTACTGCCATCTACGCCATAGATGGCAGTGTTTTGCATAGAGTAGAATCATAGAGCGAGCGCTAATTTTCAAAGTTTTATTCCCAAGTTGGCCAAGATTGATACGGGTTACTTTTCAATATTTTTTATGAGTTGCATTGCAAATTTTAAATAATTTGTTTACTACACTTTCACAATATTAATGCAAATTTGGGTCAAAACAAAAATTTTCAGGTTATCCAAAAAAACGTCATCTTTTTAAGCGACTTCATTAAAATATGTAATTACTTACCTATTCGTAACCCTGCAATAATAATAAATCATGGTGTAATAAAAGCACAGTCACTGTCCTTGCATGCATCTGTGATTTGAAGGAAAACACGTACTTAAGCAGACAACGCAGACGACAAGGTATTCAGTAGAAAAAAGCTGTATTTCTAAGAACGTGATATTGAATGCAACACGAGGTATAATAAATTATTGTGGCTAGTGTTACTAATTTACATAAGTATTTATTCAATGTGCAGCTATGCAAATAATATAAGACACTCCTCGCCTACTTAACTATGTACTTATTTTGTGATTTCATGTCCAGGTTTCAAGTTTTTGCGACAGTACACTAATGATGCACTAATCATTAAGCTAATATCATATGGCCCACTTTGCTAATTGTTATATTACTTAAATAAAATAACCGATATTAGATTTTTTTGTTGTGCTCCAAATAAAGTTAGTTGCCAGAATAATATTTGATGTCTAATCTAATTAGAGGCCACATTATAAAATATTGTACGTTATCTTCAAAACGCATCACGGCTCAGTGGTTTTAAGTATCTCCCTTTCGATAGGCAGATGCAAGGATAAAATGTTTTGCTAATTGGGTGTCCAGCTTCCGTTAACACGCATGTTTATTTATAGAATTATTTTTTATCTCTGTCAGTGTTTAGGTGTTGGGAATCTTACGACACGATATACTTTTGAGGCAGGTAACTCCAAGACGCCACGTAACCAATGTTAGTTTAGGATGAGTTCTAAGAAGTCGAACACGAGTCGAGGAATCCTGGTACTATTGTTGTGCCAAGTTACATCAAAGGGATAACTATTCACTAGTCAAGACTGAAAGAATTGACGGATTACCTAATTTTAAATATTTATTGTTACGTTATCCACACCCACATAATAATATCAGTACGAATTTACAGTATCTATTATGGTGGCATAGATAATTGGTTGCGAGTAGACAGCTTGTTGCCACCCGGCCTGCGCACACGCAGCGCACGATGTTTGACGATACTTGTAGGGCTGGCACACGTCCGCGGACTCATTGTCATACAAATGGTGGAGCCTGATAACTTTTTGACAGCTATAATAAACACCTGGTGAATTATAATGATACCGGCGTCTATTTACAATTTTGAGTTATTGTGGTTTCGGCGCCCGTGACAGTTTTTAAAATGACGGATTAAAGAGTAGGGAAGTGATAGCTAACGATTTTGTTTCAGAATAACTTAAAGCATGAGAGTAACTTTGTCATTTTATTGTACATGTAGGTGCTTATGTCGACTATATGGTATTAAATAGTAAATAGAAATACTTAAAGTTATCTGTAGGACGAGCCCGTGTCTATCTCGATTTCTATCTCTCTATCTCGATAGAGAAGGTACACGGTAGGCAAACAAATGAGAAAAAAGGTTGCCTGATTAGATTTACCATAAGAAATTGGTCTTTAAAAAAATCTACAAATTACGCTAAAAAAACAAGTTACGAGTACAAGCGACGTAAATACAAATTATTCCATTAAACATGACTCTATATGTTGTTACAACCCTAAATATAGTAAGTATTTATCAGATTCTAAGAACTACCATTGATGACTATGCATTTAGAAATAAAGATTTCATATTTCCTTTTTCTTTTAAATTTTGATTAGATTCATCTTTATATAAGCATCAGCATCAGTTATCAGCAGGAATATAGGAATAACTGAGTATAGTTAGTGGGTTTTTTTTATATTATTGATGCATTACAAAAAGCTACGATGATAACGTGTCTCTAAGGACCTAATTACATTAATCTTAGCTAATTGATTTAAATCTAATGATAAAACACTATCATCGATGTTCGTGAAAAGTCCGTTATATGTTTGCAAGGTATGACGCGACTTCTTTTGTAGGGGTGCCGGAAACTATAGTTTTTAAATGCAATCTATAAGAAAAACGAATGTTCAGATTTTCTGAAGGATGATCTTTTAATGTTTTTATAATCACTTTAAGACACGTCGATAGCCTTAGGTTATATGCTCCCTATCAACAGTTGGTACGTATATGCCACTCCAAACACTAAGTTAAGAGTTGGAGGAACGTCTAACCGTCATGAATACGGTTATCGCAGTGGGAGGGAGCCTGCCTACTGCTGCCGTATGCATGAGAGAAAGGGGAGCCAGACATCGTGGCTCCGGAACACGTTACTAAGTAGGTAGTTTATTCTAGCAGAAGTTACCACTTTAAGGAAGGGTAGGTAAGGATTTTTTCACACTCTTTGCATAGCACTGTAGCTAGGCAGAAATCAAACCGCAAACCCACACATCGGCACGAGCGTGTTCTTTTTTTTATCTCAATATCGTGAATATTGACTTAAAAAGTTGGTAATTCACAATTCAGGCAACCCTGTGCCACATGGGTCACACCTTGTCGATTCCGATGTGCAGATAAAAGATAGCCGGTGACAGATGATTCATATGCCTAAGCAATTAGTAACGACCTTGTGAGTAACGGAGTGGAATAATTTATCATCCTAAGTTCACGAGTCTTATGTAGGTATCATTGAAGAGGTAGGCAGAGGATCCCTACGTTCTGCTCCTGATCCTTTAAATTTTGTGTGCTTCACCATCACATCATATCAGCGTCTGCCTATCTTACTGTCTTGTTCACTTCTGATGGTGGGTCTCCCTCAAGGTCCCCAGAAGGACTCGTAGTTTTATCCGGTGCATCAAGCCGTCTAACTCATCATCGCTAAGATTCAATAACGCATTATGACATTGACACTACATATTGTACCTATGCTTAAAGAGTAGCAAGAATGATCCGGTAAGGTTTGGCCATTTTTGCAAACCTTAACACCCAACTGCGCAGAACGTAATTCGTTCTAAATTTATTTTTTATATCTTACAGATAAATTCTTTTAAAACAAATTAATCAGTCCTTTTTTTCGTGTTAATAATTTGCCTGCATTGCAACATCCATGTCCTAAAATTGTCACAGTATGTATTTATGGTGTAATGTTATAATAATTATTAAGAAAACAACACAAAAAAATGACTATCGTCATTGACAAGTCCTAAAAAGATAACTGTATAGCAATTGTTCGCATTATATCCAAAGTAGGTTTCTACTACATGTTTTGTTGTGCAGAAATAGCCAAGAGAAGCGTGTATTATATCTCAACTTGTATCCTGCATTTTACACGTGTACGTATTTTCCTTTGTGCCACAATTAACGTAGCTATACAAGTATACAATTTATATTCTTTGGTCGAAGTCGTTTTACGTACTTAACTACTACTGAGTATATTCTGTATAAGTATCGATTGTATTGAGAAAACATGTACTTTGATAGAATTTGCATCTTTGATTGGAATCTTCAAATGAGATTTTTTTACATGGTGAAGACAGAATATTCGTTCTATATTTTTTTTTTAAGCAGGGCAATATAGTCGTCAGATGTGGACTTTTAAAGCCAAAAATTACCTAACGGTCGTGCGAAGCAAGGATCTGTTTGATTTGAACCTTTATCCGCTCGCGTGTCGTATGTTTTAACCGCTGGACCATCACAACATATCTTATCCATTACTCAATTTATCCATTAGTTGCTTGGATGAAGATAATGACTGAAGTAATAATTATTGTCTAGGTATACGACATAATATGATACACGTGCGTCTGATGAAATCCATAGAAAAATGTGAAATTTCTATACGAGTTAATAATGAGTCATTAATGTGACTCGTCGAGTAAGTACCTACTTCCATTTCGCTAGAAGAGGTTTAATTTTAAGTTATAGGAGATAACTTTAGAAGTTTATTGAGGTCCTGACACTCATTTCATTATTGCACACCATCATATTTAATACGAACGATTTCTGAATTGGACGTGCCGCGGAAACAAGGTGATTTGTATGAAGTATTGTTGCTCAAGTAAATGTTAGTGTTGCACCGGGTAGCAACAGGCTTATGGTAAAAGAAGGTCGAGGCACTGAATCACAAAGGTAGACCAACAGAACCATTCAATGTACAGTCAGGTATGAAAGTGTTAGAATAAAGCAAGGGTCACAAAGTGCAATGGATGTTCATTTTTTACAATATTGGCGTATAGAAGTAGATAACGGATATTATAGTTATTTTATTTCCTAGCCCTTTTACAAATTGTTATTATTTCTCTTATTTTTACACAATTTTTTTTTTTAATTTCATATTTGAATCCTAGTGTCGCGGGGGTTCAAACATTCAAGTCACTGGCTCAAATATACCCAGACTAAAGCAAGCAATCATAGATCACCTAAGCACTTGTCCTACGCAGAGATCGAACTCGCGACGTATTACTTTGACATGACATATTATTCAGGCCTCGCGACCTGAACCATTCGGCTATCCGTGCAGTTGCTAACTTTACTTTTATGTACAGGTTGGTCCAATGTTTCCTTAGCAACCACACAATATATTCCAACAATATTGTTAAAATGTTTATCAGCCAGGGCATGGGAATATCAGCGGCTGCACATGTTTCTCGATGTAAGTACACACGGCGACACGATAAAATACTGCCATTTGCAGTACTCGTGTAACTTTAAAGGCAATATTTGCTTTGTTGAAGGTAAACTAGTGTGATATTGATAGGTATTTCAGCCTTGTTGCAGCGACCGCCGATAGAAAGAATCCTTAGATACTTACGTACTTGCTAATAAGTTGCAACTTTCTGTTCGGTATTAGTAAACCGAATGAACAAGGATTCATAATTTATAATATACTGAATGTAATTATTGTAGAGCTTTGGCCAGTTCCATTGCACTTTCGCATAAAATATTTTAAATTACTATACACGTGTAATTATTCAGATATCACTATATGGTCTAGTATCACCTCAGAAAATAGGACTCTTTCAGTTTGAAAGAAATTCCGGTCTACACCGTGGTTTGTGAGCATCTCGCTTTAGTATAGCCCTTCTGGTACCATTAGGTAATGACTTGACAAAATCCAGTAAAGTATTTTTACTTACCACTTAGGTCAGTAGGTTTAATAGTTGATAGAAGTTTTCGCGTGAACATGCTATGTTTTATTTTTTATCTAGTTGTTAAATTATACCGAAGTGGATTTTGTCAATTATCGTGGTCCAGAGTAACAAATTTTGAGTTTGTGTGTAAATTAATAAAATTACAAGACAATAAAAGTAACAGAGTTCTTTCATTGAGTAATATTAGTTTTTGAAGCTAAATAAAAACTTGAAGACAAATTTTGCGATCCAGTCGCAATGTCCTTTTATTTTCTCAAGTATCATTAAACTTAGATCCAACGATTTGGTTGACTTTTTTCGATGATGATAAACAAACGACCTGAAAAGTGCAGGTTGTGGTGTTAAAGATTGAAACAGTTTTTAAGAGAGGAAGGAACGGGACTGAACCATTACGAAGCTAAATCAAGCGGTGGACCGCAATAGGTACGCTTAACTCTTTGATTGAACTATTTTCAATTCTCGTCGATACTATTTCAAGTGTAAACCATGCCCTTGATAAAAACCAACATTGACTTAAGAAATAGAGCTTTATTGTCCTTCACGAGGCATCTGTTGCCACGCTGTGCACTATCAGTGCTTATCAGGTGGTGTCCACATTGCGGGCCAACAACGGTTAGATAAGTGCCAGTCCTTAGGCAGACTGCCTTGATTAGATATGGCGTCTTCGTGACTACACGGTGCACTGGACATGTTTGAGAAGTAATTGTGACGGTGGTTATTGTATGACTAAGTAGGTACCTATGGTAAGTAACTGGCTTGTAGAGTTTATTGTTGGTTGAATTGGATTTGGGTGTTTATGTTTTTGTTTAGTTTCTGAGAGTAGATTGAGATTCTTTGGGTCACATAATGAGGGATTTGATGATGGTTGACGATTGTCAACGATCGAATAACCCAGATAAAGTAGTGTCTATAGAACTTCAGAATTAAAAAGTCTAAGCAGGTCCAGATCAGCACATACCGAGATACTGGTAGGATAGACTGTCAGACACCAGAAGGGATGAAACGTATGATAATTAATCAACAATCGAACAATGATCATGGTGATATGGACAAACGTTCTAAGGGTCTAACAATACTGATATCTTTCTGTCGCGAGGCTTGCACAAACATTCAATTCACGTGCACAAAGACACCTAGACTCAAGACATGCGTGGATCAGACAAATGCTTGTCCTTTACGGAAATTGTACCCGTAACACACTCAGTGGGTTTAGCGTGGTGACCTAACATGGGGATCTGACTGAATGCTATTCATGTCAAGTATATTTAGTAAAACGTGGTGTTTATCTAAAGAAGCGAAACGGAACGTCTGGAGTCTGCAGGTGTGCAAAGAAACTGCACAAGTTCTGCGACTTCTTTGTTCAGGTATTGAGGCTGGAAATCGCATTTGTGTCCACACCGCTGTCGGTCGTGCACGGCACGTGGTTGTGTACTACTTACGATTTAAATGTTGAGGTAAACAACGGATACACCTTGGAACTCAAAAAAATGAGGAAAACGCTAATTAGCTAACCAATGTTATGAACGATAAATTGCCATTTAAAGGACATGTATCTTGTCTAAGAGTAATCACTTGGTCCATGTAATATTCAGTGGAAAAGAGACAATATCTCAGGTGTTCTCGTGTTCTTAACCATGTTAATATATTCTTCTTCTTCTTTTCTCACGCCTATAAATTGAGTCAGAAACTGTAATTGATGCGCCGTATGATGATATGCGTGACAGTTTTCATATTTCTTTGTCACGAAAGTCGGAAAATTTCTTTCAAGTCATCAAAAATCGATAAATATGTTTTTGTTCCCCGTATGGACTAATTCGATATTTTTTTTATTCGAAAATTTTCTTTGGGTCTCTTCACTACGATTGTCCATCATTACCTGTATAGTGTACACGCATATCATTATGCGGCGCATCAAGTATAAACGGGCAATCCCGATACATACGCGCGTTGGTAAAGCTTTTAAGTATTTTATCTATTGCAAAAACCTAACTTAGCTACAAACAGCAACATTTACAAAACTCTACATAATTCCCACACCATACTCGTATACCTAGTACGTCAAAGTAGGATAATTCAAAAAGCTCTTAATAGCGACACGCTTAATATTTCCGGTAAATAATGTCCAATTTCAGAGGCAAAAGCTCTTTAGGTATTTATCGTTTTATTAATAATAATCATTAATTTGCACTCTGATCTGGCTTTACGCATTTCCGTGAATAAATTGTTGCCTTCAGCTTAACAACATAATTATGTCAGTTAGTCGTAAAATTAATTGAGTTTTTAGAAACATTAGGGGATTTTAATTAACTGTTGCCTTGACCTTATTCTTGACTAGATAGCTTCGCGCTAGCAACTTTGGACTGTATTTTTGGATATATTTTTAAAAAGTAGACAAACATCCACAAAAAGGAACTGACGAATTGATACAACGTTAAACAAAAAAATAATCTTCGGTGTCATTTGTAGGCATCACCACATTAAGTAACGGGGCCCACGATGACCAGAGGCCCAGCACTCCCGATTAAAAAATGAAAAAAAGACGGGGATTGTAAAAATCCAAAATTGCGTTACTGTTGTATGAAAAAGGGGGGGCCGAAACGAACTGTGCCTAGGGGCCCAGAGATGGTTAATCCGGCCCTGATTATGGAAGGAAATGGTATTGGTAATGTAACTTCTAATGGATTAGTCACTTGACCTGTTTCTTATCACTTTCATACATTGGTCCGTTTTCTATGAACGCCAATATACTTTCGTTACACTTAATCTAGATTCGCCAGTTGAATTTGTATGTACGCCATTTTCTAAAGGAGGAATACTATGACTTAACCAAAAACGGTTTTATATATTTTTTTAATAGTTAGTTTTCATGTTAGTAATTAGAAAAAACTGCATTCCATTAAATTTAATCGATATCTTGAGTAATCGTAGTTTAGTACTTGAAGTAAACTTATCTGCAAACATCTACTTCGGAATAATTATCTTGCACGTGCACATACCACTTCTCTTTACCTTCCTCAATTAAAACCAATAGTTCAATTGATTGTAGTGTAATATTAGAACCTTCTTAAATAGTGTTGAAAACTGGATCATAGAAATCATAAAGGCGGGTTTGTAATAGTCAACATTTTCATCATTTCATCAGGTTGTATTGTTTTCTATAGGTTCGCAGTAAGCTTTTCTTTGGCATAGCGGGGGAATCCTCATGGACATCCAACATCCTAGGAGGAGCTAGTGGGCAATGCCAGACTCTTGCTGACTAAACTTGAACCGCCGTGCAACATCTCCCGGGTTTGGCTCGACGCGGTGTGTAACGACTCAAACAATAAAGAAAAACTCACAAAATATAAACAAATTATATATTAAAACTTCATCTTAGACTCATGTAAGGTTAATATCTTATCAACTTCTAAGGCCCGTTCCTTCAGCGTGACCATCTCTTGGTCACTCAACACATCGCTCTTTTTCCCTGCATTCTTTATCAAGAAGTGTTGTATAAACAACCGTATGCTTTCCCTAAACATCTGGAGTTTGGGAGCCTTCGATATCCTGAGGAAGACCTCCAAAGCCGCTTGGAGGTCGGCGTTCATGATGATGGAGAGCAGAATCTGGCGCATGAACCGCACTGAGTGTTTATTCAGTTCCGAAAATTGGATCACCTGTGAAGTAAGAATTTTTGTTTCAAACCCTTTGTTAATAGAACACAGAATATTTGGACTGCTAAGTGCTCGAATGTTTCTAGCACGAAGCACAACTCAGTAAATAAGTTTGTGTAAAATGTTGAATATTGTTAACCCGTATAAAAACACACCAACAAATAACACTGCGAAAGAAGAAGCTTCCTGTGCTCTCAGTGATACATACCTTCAAGACAGACAGCGGCAGTCCCTTCTCCATGATGAGATGTGTCAGGAACTGCGCCAGGTTCGCAGAAGACTGCTTCGCTATGGTGTCCAGCTCCTTTATCTTGTCCCAAACTGAGTATTGGATTGATAACTGAAACAAATTGTGGTATATTACAATATGGATTTTCGGATATTTGGAATAGCTGTTTTAAGCATGGGAATGTCCTGGTGTTCAAAAGGCTGATGATGATTTGATTGGTATGCAAAAGGTGAAGATTCGATCTCAACGGAGGCTAGTCTAAGTGTATATCTATCAAACTCTATATGTGTTTTCTTGATTTTTCTGATTCGCGACTGAAGAAAGCGTTGAGAAACTTGAGGAAACTTGGATTCCAAATTTTCGAATTTCAAATCGGCAACACATACAGAGCTAGTATGATGATCAATGATCCAAATCTCCACTATATGGAAAGAGGACTATATCCAATACTGGGACATTTATTTCTTTTCTCCACACCCAAACATGCAGACAACATTGCTTGTAATATAAAAATTTTGGTATAAGCATGTTGTCATCTCACCTGGTATTTCCGATCGGTATCGCACAGTTTCTGTCCCAGCACAGCGTAGTACGGGTTGTAAGTCTTCTCCTGCAGACAGCAGGCCAACAAGACGTGCACTATCTCCCTCTCCTGCTGGCCCTTCAAGCCTAGGTGCTGGAGCTTCTCGAAGGCGTCCATGTAGTCCTGAAGGAAATATACAGATATTTGTAACTCTCAAGGGAGATTGTCCGCGGTTCTTATAAGGCAAAAGGATGGAATATGCATGGGCTTTAGTCAATAAAAGTCCGACACTCCTTACCACTCAACCCAAAGCGGGAGGTGTCGTTTGATGATTTCAAATTCAAAACATAAAAGGTTGGATGAGAGTTGAAAGTGATGGAAGATTTTCTTCTATCATTAAAACATAGTTATAAAGTCTAGAGGGCCTATCACAACCGCTTAAGCAAGACAATCGTTGTTGTGGAAGCGGCATAAAGCATCGTCTCGCTTTTATTACTGCTTTAAGAGGCAATGGAAGATGGTCCAAGATTGCAAATTGCCAAGGGGTCCAAAGAGGATCAAGAAACATTGATTGATTTAACAATAAAAAGTTAAACTAATTATTATACTATCTTTTAAAGAGGTTATTGGCTAAACTCATACTCTAAATTCTTATTATTTTACTCACCTCAGCAGCCATTATAACACAGAATATGCTTCTTCTGACGTCAGTATTCATCCTCTGTTTCCTGGCTAGTTCTAGAAGCTTCTGGTCGGCGGTGGGCACTAGCTTGGCGGCCGGCTTCTCCTCTGGACGCGTGATGTTGCCCTCCCACGCTGAACCAACCACCCACCATTTACCGCGCTCATCAGCTGTGAGATAAAGGATGAAAGATGTTATAATATTGAATGTAATAGTTCATTTTGGGTCCATCCGAAAAATTAACTCTCCATCTATTCGTCCATCCGTCACCTGACGGGCCTGTTGGTCTAGTGGTTAGTGACCCTGACTGCTATACCGGAGGTCGTGGGTTCGATTCCCGCCCAGGATAAATGTTGTGTGATGAGCATGATTATTTGTTCTGGTGTCTGGGTGTAATTTATCTATAATATGTATGTATTTAGAAATGTATAAGTAAGTTTATCAGTTGTCTGGTTACCATAACACAAGCTCTGCTTAGCTTGGGATCAGATAACCGTGTGTGAGTTGTCCCAAGATATATATAAAGATATATACCAGCAATTTTTTTTAACTTAATATTTTTGCGATCTACCTTCGGACCAGATTTTAGCGTTAACGAATTCGGGGGCGTACCGAATTTAATATGAAAGCACTTTACCATAGAATATTCATTCACAAATAATGTATGTATTTGTTACCCCTTAACATTCAAACAGTTAAATCAATTTTGATAATATCTAATTTTGAGGTAGCTGAGGCCTTGGAATACTCTTGGATTCCGAACGTCTGGTATTCTAATAAATATTGTTTATTTCTAAAAACCCACCTTTCAATAGGTCTTCAAGTCTAATATTTAGCGGTGTGATATAGTTTCCTTTCCTAATAATCCCTCTGCTTAACTTCTTGAGTTCTTCCACATAGGAAGGCTCATAGTTCGGTATCTTAGTCAGATTGTTGTTCTTCACAGCCATTAAGACTTCCAGCAGGAATTTTATTCGGGATCTGTAATATAAAAAGGATGTATGATTTACATATGGATTTTTCAACCAGTCCAAAATAAGTCCAAGTAAATAAGTATAATAATTTTGTTAAATGGACGAATAACCTTAGGTACTATATTTCAATGTGTTTGAAAAAGAAATACTCTCCATTAGTCTCAGGTAATTAAAATACAAATATACTGAGACATTTCAGTAAAAATGGCTATTTTTTTTTTGTATTGCGTTGCTGCAAATGTTCCGTAAGGTCACATGATGGTAAGCAATTACCATCGCACTTGGACAACTACAACACCAGAGGAACCGATAATCGTTTCCCTTTAGGCAGAGTGTACACTCGCTTTTTGAAGGTCCCTAGGTCGTAACCATTTGAGAATACTGCTGCTGTGAAATTGTGCCATAACACTGAAGTCTTGCGTATAAAATGTTGAACCATATCAATGAATGAAAGCTTACCCAGCAGCTGAAGCCTCGTTGAGTTTCGCAACTCTAGTCTGTGTCTCATGTATAAAGTTCTTCAATGCCAGGGGTTCCTCTTTACGTAACACACCGCCCACACTCCTCAGCGCGACCAACACACATTCTATATTCTTCTCCGTTAACGAATCTAAGAGACGACTCAATATATCGTAAATTAAAGATGCGTGGTATATCTGAAAATTATTACATCAAAATGAAATAGGATGAAACGGAGCAATAATAGAACGGATAGTCGAGTAGGCGAGACAAGTGTTTGTGCGATCCAAGAATATTTGTTCCGCATCTTGGTCTTTGTGCATTTGACTTGAATTTTGGTGAAACCTCCGTGACGTAAGGATTAAATTCCTTAGGGAGTATTTTTTTTTTTGCAGAAAAATAAAATTGTAAATGATGTCTGAATTTTTCTAGCGCTATTGACTATTAATTACTAAAATGTATGGATATGTCCATACTTTTTATATTTAAATTATAACTTTAACTTATGATTTCAATATAAAAAGAGCCTGATTGAGAGTTGTGTCAATTTGGTTGTGCAAATGTAACTTATTTATGATTAATGATTTAATGATTTATACAGGCTGTATAGAGTTTTGCTTCGTACCTTAAAACTGTACAAGTGTGCTAAGCAGGACACTAGGTTATCAAGTGTCTTGTCTGGTATCGGTTGCGGCGTTTGCATCATGTTATCGAACCTCTTGCAAAGGTCCTGCAAAAAGTGAGCACCTGTAATCACGGAAATAGTGAACATTTTTATAGCCGTAGGGAAAGTAGCTTCTAACATACTGTCAGATTTTGCAATTGTTCTTTCTAATAAGGAATTTATATAAAACACGTGACGGTGACGAGTAATACTGTTAAGCGTTCGTTGCAAATAAATAATAAATTCAAAATTCATATAAATTAAATAGTCAAATAATTAGTGGTACAAAGAAGCATTTTCGGATACATCATCGGCCTAGCCTTTTCCCAACTATGTTGGTGTCGGCTTCCAGTCTAATCGGTTTCAGCTGTTAAGGTACCAAGTTTTACAATGAGCGACTGCCTATCTGACCTCCTCAACCCAGTTACCTGGGTAACAAGATACCCCTTGGTTAGACCCGTTGTTAGACTTTCAAGCTTCTGACTAACTGTAACAAAGATGATGAATAACAGGCATTAAAGATGTAGGACTAACAGCCGGGACCCACAATTTAACTAGGCTTCCGAAACACGGAGGTACTCGTTACCTTATGACAAAGATGGTCACCCATCTACGGACTAACTGTGTCAAGCGCAGCTTAACCTATGATCTGATTAGTATCCGAAGATACTAATCAATTGTGATTATTCGTCTACCCTGCGTCCAGCCAGAGCCGTGTACCTGAATTACATTTTACCTAAATTGCTGAGGTTGTTGAAATATGCTTTTGATCACGGTATAAGAGTTGTTTTCGAAAAATTCACCATTTTATTAGCAAGCAGTATCGACACTAACACCGCGTATTTGCCTTAGCAGTATTAACGCCGGATTGCGGCTGTTGTTGGAATATAAAGCTTCTGCTTACGGTATAAGAGCTGTTTTAACAGTACACTCAAAAACCTTCGAGCGTACACCGAATTGCGACTGTCGTTGGAGTTTAAGACTTCTGTTTACGTCACAAGAGTTGTTTTAACTAAACACTCACCAATCTCAGAGCCAACATTAGCGTGTAGTATAGCGACGAGCGCGGCGTGTTCGGCGACCATGCGGTCGGGCGTGTTCGCGGGCGACACGGTCGCGTCCAGCCACAGCTGAGTCAGCGACGTGTTGACGGAGTTGCGGCTGTTGTTGGAGTACAACGCTTCTATGGAGGTCGATGCCCAGTGGAGATTTGTACCGGCTAGCTTGTTGAGGACGCCTAGAAAAAAAATTTGTTCGCTTTGCAGATTAAATAGTAACAGTTTAAAAAAAACTGAACCACAGTAAACTGTTGTTAAAGTTCCATAAAGTAAATGTATATGTTGCCTTAATATTTACTTTAAAATTACAAACATGATAAATTAAGGACAAAGATACTGCTACAAATCTTGATTTTAATATTAATTGTGATAAAAATGAGAATCATAAAGAATTTGGCGAAGGAAAACATTGAGACGAATCAGTTGCAATAGATATATATACATATATATATATAACTTACTTTTGATTTGTCGTTTTAATTGGATCAGCTGTTTGTCTGAACTAGAATCTTTGTTTCTGAGGTGAGGTGGAACATAAACTCCTTTTTCTTCCTGTAAGGACAAGAAATATATAAAAAATATCGCCACAGCCTGATTATGGGTAAAAATCTTTCATAGACTGTCTATAAGTCTTTAAAAATCTCTAATACTATGGAAGAAGATCTTTTATATTCCGCGACTAAAGATACGTCACCAACCTAAATACGTACCTTTATAACATTTCCCTCTTTATCTCTCTTCCTTCCATAAATATCTTCCCAAACATCAGGCTTCTCTTTCTTTTCTTCTATTTTCTCACCTTCATCCGAAAAGGGATCATCATCGTCATCATCATCACCAGATAAGTGCGATACTTCATCATCACTGAATACTTTACTTAATTCATCAACAGATACAATTTTTTCCTTTGATTTTTTCTTTGTTTCTATTTTTTTATTTATTTCTTTAGTATCTTGTTTTGCCTTTTGATTTTGCTTTGCTTTTTGTGATTTGGTTGGTTTTTCTGTAATTTGAAAATTGGATAGTTGATATGAAAAATGAGGGCAAGAAACCACTAAGGACAAAATTAATGATGATAGGATTTTTCACTTATACTCTACTTGTTTGGTACGTTGTTGTTTAGTAATCTCTGTTGATGTTTATCATTGATAAAATTTTATTTATAAACTGCGTTTTTACACAAAATGAAACTCCAAGATTGTTAGCATTGTTTTAGGTACCAAAAAAATGGTGTATAAGTGTTTAGTTTAACCATAACATTAAATTGTGATAAATTATAATCCTGAGTAATAATAATCATGTTTGCCTTTAAAACTATTAGTAAGCCAAATCAAACATATCATCACTGCATAATACTAACAATAATAACCACAAAAAAAATACCTTCAGGTCCATCATCAGAACCACTATCTTCTCCATAATGACTGTCCATATCATCTTCCCCACTTATTTCACTATTTTCATCATCATCATCATCATCATCACCCTCACTCATTTCTTCATCAAATTCTTCTTCACTGCCTAAATCTTCGTCATCTACATCCATTTCATCACCACTGTCACCAGAAAGGTCCTCATCACTATTATCTTCTGCTTGTTTCTTCTTTGAACTATGCTTTTTCTTTTTATCTTTACCAGTGACTGCTGCCAGGTCATCTTCAAAGTCTGAGTCAGCATCTACTTCAGCTAAATGCTTTTCAGCAGCTACTATTTGCTCTGTTGTTGATTTATCACATATTTCTAGTAAATCTGTAGTAAGTTAAGATGAAATTAAGTTTGATGTTGGTTGTGCTCTGATTCATTATGCGCCAGATGAAGGGCATTCAATAACACAAGGCCACGCATGGACGGAAATTACGAAAAACAGAGAGACTTGAATGGGAAATGGAGAGGCTTTTGCCGAGCAACATGATCTTAGGCTCTACAAAAATATTCAATACTCTGGGGGATGACTCTCAACAAATAGTACTGTAGCATAAGTAAATGAATCCATTAATCAGGACAACTGTTTAGAACACATTTTTTAAAAATTGCACAATCAGGTAAAAGTAACATGATATGCTATTTCGAGTTATCAGGGAAGTAGTGTGGGAGTCTTAAAAAATATTAAATACAATGAAAAGTGGATGAATAATATTGCAAATAGCAAAAAAGGATACAGTCAAGTCCATCATCAGCGAAGTAATTATTCTTATTCTTAGTTTTGTTAAGGCCTAACTGTTTCTCCAACTTCTTAATAATCTTGTCCTCATCCTCATTGGCCTCCATTAATAACCTCTTTCTCTGTTCTTCCATTTCTTTTTTTAATTTGTTGGCTTCTTTCTTTTCCTTTTGCTGTTCTTTACCGAGGATGTCTAGAGGTGTCTCTACTTTGGATTTCTTTTTCTGTAAGTTATAAAATAATTTGTAAATTTTTAAAGGTATTTGTAGGTATCTTATAGATGAAGTTTATATAATACACTGCATTATAAAGTAATACATCATTAAATAGTTCAAAAATACATTTAAGTTTCACATTTTTTTGCGGCAATTTTTTTCCATACTGTAAGTGACTTGTACGTACCTTAACTTCCACTTTCAGTTCTGGAGATTCTGCAGGCCTTTTAACAAATCTGCCTGCTGTATATTCAGGCTTATCGTTCTTTTTTAAATAATGCTCTTGACGATGAACTTTCTTCTGCTGCCTCTTTTGTTTACGTATAGCTTTTCGCGTATTTTCAAACATCGGCCGACTTTTAGGTTTATTCTTCTTCATTGTATTTTATTTTTAGCTAAGTTTTAGCAAAAATGGTGAAAATAATAACAAAAAATAATACAATTTTAAGGTTATGAATAGTCAGATGAATGCATGACTTTGACAGCTACCTACATGTCGAAGTTCGGTGTTAATTCACTGTCCGTTCGAAAAAACTCTTCTGATGCAACATAAAAGTGCTCAAAAGGTACATCAAAGAAAACGGAACTTGTATGTGAAAAGTAGGCGAAAACCACATTACCTGGCCGATATAAAGATAAATATGATTTAAGTCTGGAAGATCGCTTTTGTTCGGGATATATGCTTCACTTGATCCATTAAAAATAAATTAGTTACATATTGATATGAGGCATCTTTACATTTTATTATTACATCTTAATTTTTCACTACTCTCGGGGCTTTCTAGACCACAGAGTAAAGTTATTCGGTTCATTATTTCCGAACGGAGAAATATAATATACGTTACCTTCTATGCAGCTTTTCATGAACTTATTTTTACGCCAATATTTTTTGTAAAATTAACCTTACAGGAATATGCCTCGTTAAGAGTAAAATAAAAAAATATGGATTGGTTAAAATTAAGTATTATTATAAAATAGTGGGATGCATTCATGTCTGAATTCTTGAAACACAGCACTCGGCAAAAAAGAAACGGCATTATTCTAGCTGTAAAATTGTCAATGGTTTCACTATTGTCTATGGTGAAAATTCACAAAAGCATGACGGCAGTTACCTATTTGTGAAGATATTCTAAAATTAATAATAAATCGAAGAGCACACCGGGTCTCGATACCTGCTCCATAGTTTATTTGTGATAAGTTACTCATTTTTCTGACGGCATGATGGTGGAAGGGTCAGCGTTTACGCGTAACGATGTGTTCCAAATGGCAATACGAGTTGCATTTGTGTCCGCGGTAACGTATTTCTCAATAAAATGGGTCGTGAACCTGATAGATCCAACGTCCAAGAGTCGGAAGAAAGCGGAGGAACGAGCTCGCGAACAGTTACGCAAGTTAGTATCGATCGATTATTTTACGTCATAACATTAGATTTTTCAAATATTTTTCTATTCTAGCTACTAGAATCTAACTAGAACGTGTTTTGGAATTGTTAATAGTTATCAAGCCTTTAGTTCTAATTTCGAAAGTCTTGGTGATGGCTAACCTTAATTTTTCATCAACGCAATGTTTTTCTTATCTGTTATTGTGGCATTTAGATCATAACCACGTTCGTAATTAACTTTTGCGTATTCATTATACATTAAATACCATTGAGATATTCAAGAAATTGAACACTATGTATCAATATTATTGAACAACAATAGAATTATGAGTAATTGTCCTTGCAATTAATTAAACAATGTGAGGACCTTTCTAAGTTCTACATAACATTAATCTGTGGGATAACATAGAGATATGAGATAATTTTGTTCTCAAGCTATTTTCTAACTGAGTAAATATATCTAAAATCCTCACCTACTCATTAAAACACGTCTCGCGCTGATAATCTTTGCTTAGACAAACTGAAATAACTGTGTATGAATCTCAAGGACTTTGCATCTTTTACCTTTGCTTTGGTTAAGGTTTATTTATCATAACAATAATATAGGATTTCATATGAAATGAAGGACTCATGATTGAAAAGTCTATACAATTCTATTTCATACTTCATTGACATATTCATTGAAACTCTGAACACAAATATTATTAATTACATCTTATCAGCCTAAACTAATGTACCTCTATTAAGCTTTAATTCAAGAACTATATTTATGTTAAAGCTTGATGGTTAACTAATACTTTGTTATAATAATTCTCCCTTACTTGTATTTGTAACAATTATTTGGTCAAACAATTATTTTTACTATGTTACATATTCATACATTATTTTTATTATCCTTTATATCAGTTATTTATTTAAGGGAGGATATAAACTGTATATTTGTGCACTGTCTACATGTGGCTGTTTTTTTTTATAATAGAATGTGGTTTTGCTTAACATTTTAACTGCAGATTTATCCATTCAAGCTTTTTAATAATAGCATGTATTTAAAATTACTAATTTCAGACTTTATTTACAATTAAATTTGATAATTTGTGATGATTTATGATGACATCCTTTCAAAATTATTTAAATGAGTTATTAAAAACATGTCAGACTTATCATTGTTTCAACAACAGAAAGTACATAAGGTCTTTTTTTTTCATTCAAACAATTAACGCTTTAACATCTGCAGTTAACATTCAAACTTAAATGCTTTATTAGTGCATGGGTGTGATGTCCACATTATATGATATTTATAAAACTGCCACTGTATCGACGGTGCATGTGTTAAGGATGTCTTGCAGAGCGGGGCTGGGGAACAAGCACAGCATTGCTCTGGACAAGCTCACCGACCATGAGATGATCATCGCCTCCCAGCTGGTTGTACCGGATGAGATAAGTGTAAGTATACTTTAGTATACATAAATATAAAAAAATAAAATAAAAGTATTTATACTGTTATCTTGTCTTGAAGTTGCTCTGGAGGCCTATCGCTATGTCTTAAAGTATATGAAAGAATACCGGAACTATACCAGTGCACTTCTTGTTAGACAGGTCTATTCCACACCTGCAATAATATAACTTTAAGAGGACATGGTTAATTGATTAATGGTTTAAATTAATCATTCATTGTTAAATTTGAAGAAGAATATCGAAATGTGTTTTTGTTCTGAAATTGCAAGTCATTAGAAAACTATAAATCCTACCCACTAGGGTTATTACTATAATAGAAAATGAGTCAAATATTTTGGCACGAGATAATTTTCGTGACGTATTTACGTGTTATACTATACATAGATCGCTTTACGTATCTTCCCTCAAAATTAGTTATTACTATTCTTATTTAATGCCACATTACTGCATTTTCTAAAAAATAAGATTCAACCATACATTAAAATTCAGAAGATTTGTATCATCGAATTCTCAGGTAAGAAATATCAAGGCAAATGTGCTGCATAATACACATGAGAAAAAAAGCCGTGAAAATATAAACGTAATACAATTAAACAATGTACAGTAATAAATCTGAATAATAAGTGTGACGCTAGTGGGTCAATGTATACAACATAACTTTTGTGACGATCACGAACTTAAAACCATGCAGATTTATAAAAAAAATACTAGCTGAACCGTCGAACCGCCACGCGCTAGGCTGATTTACGCATCTAAACCAAGACATCAGCCAAACGTATATAAAAAACATTCAAATTGGTGCAGTCGTTTGGGAGTTCAGTGTCATATAAATAAAGTATATATAAAAAGATTAATAGAGATTAAAGCTAAAATCTCAATAGTGTAATCTATCCTTAGATCATGGCTTAACGTGTTGGCCAAGTTGCATCAGCCGTGATTCCTAACACATAGGGTTGTCATATTATTTGTATTAGTGTAAAATAATTTAGGTGCAAATAAAGAAAGTAATATTGAACATTTTGCAGGATTCTAACGAGTTTCGTAAATTACAAGAATGTGTGGAACCATAACATCCAAATTTTCTATTCGATATTGCACAAGTCAGCATTTATTTAAGATAATGACGAAGGATTGACGTTATCTTAATGAATTAAGAAAAGTCATGCTATTGAAGTTATTTACTATTGCAATTTAGCAGTCCGAATGGAAATGAGTTTCAGAAATATTTTTGATTGTTTACTTGTGATTAGAATTGCTTAAACTTTACATAGAGAACCGAAGTAATTCCCTCTTTTTTTGGACAAACAGTTTCCACGAAACTGGTCAATTTATTCTGTTGTCAGATCTCCTTTTGATTGACCGTACAAAAGAGTCAATTGCAGCATTAACAGCGCTTACATGAGATGTAAGAGACGGTTAGATCATGCTTGTATTGCTCAGCCGTGCATTAACCGAGGGTTTATTTTTAAAGTCAAACAGTGAATTTTTCGTTACGTTGTTACGTAAAATCTAATCTCTGGAACATTGTGCATGCAACTATGACGCAACCGCGATGCGCTCACCCGATGCTCTCGACTGTAGTATTGATCCAGACCTCAATTGCATGGACCAGTTACCTAAGTCAGATAGCGCTTTGAATTTTGAGTAGCTTCTCTATCTTGAAGGTAATTTGTTATTGGAATGAGTTAAAAGTTCAGAATTTACATTAAAAAATAATAACGTACACACAGAAAATAGTAAGAAAACAACATTACAAAATAAGATGTACTGTGATGTGTATTTGCAATTAGTCTGAAGATAGTAATTAGAATTAGTACTTTTTACATGAGTTCTTAATGATTTTTTCATTGAATAGGAGATAGAAAATAGATTGGAAAGAGGCGATTATGAAATTTGCAAGTATCAACTCCGATCCCGGCATTTGGATGAGACTTGAAATCAAACATAAACCAAGTCGCCACAACAAGAAATATAAATTCCAATCATTACTGAAAATATCAATACTCAAGTCCACGCTCATGCAAGAGCCGTAGGAACGCTTGCCCTTAACGGACAAGCAACCTAGCCTTAAATGTAAACTATTAAACACCTAGACCTTCAGGGCCATTCTGTAACATTTATTGGTTATAATACAGGTAAACTGGAAGGACATAGCGGGCCTAGACTACCTAATTCAGGAACTGCGGGAGACGGTTATCCTGCCGATACAGAAACGCGAGCTTTTCGCCGACAGCCGACTCACGCAGCCGCCCAAGGGTGTATTGTTGCATGGACCCCCAGGTAAAAAACGAAACCAGTGTAGAATACTTATCAATTAAGTTGCGGAGCTATAAAAAAATAACTGGTAGATAGTTTTCAGTTGTTTTCTCTTCGTTTTGAATATTGAACAGTTCATAGTATAATTCTTTTTGTCTCTACCCCACATGACAAATGACAACAAGACGTTCTATGGTGATTTGTTAGTCGAGTGTCGTTCTTGGATACGGCCTTAAGTTTATAACAAACCACCAAAATAATAAACAAGACATGTTTATTGTCATAATTCTTAAAGTAACTGAGGATAGTGAGTTATATTTGGAGTAAAGTCCCTAAAAATCCTTTGAGATCATTCAATTCGTCGTTAGTTTCTTCCTTCAATAACAGTACCTTATTTATGTATTATCACATGCCATGTCCTATATTCTAGGTTGCGGCAAAACGTTGATAGCTAAGGCGACAGCTAAGGAGGCGAATATGAGTTTCATAAACCTAGACGTGTCGCTACTTACTGACAAATGGTATGGAGAGACGCAGAAGCTGGCGGCCGCCGTCTTCAGTCTCGCAGTCAAGTTGCAGCCCTGTATTGTGTTCATAGGTGAGGAGTTTGAAATACTACTATTTATTCCCAGTACATAATGCATGAAAAAAATATGTATATCTGTTGATTGAATTATTTTATAATGACCGTACAAAGTTTCTTGTTACGTATGTACGTGTATTATATATAATGGTTAGAATAAAACATAATTTTTCCATGCATGTACAATTGTATAAGTACATGTTTTAGCCGTAAGATTGCTTATCGAATGAAACAGTAAGAAGCAAATTGTTTTATTAATGTTGATGTAAAAATACCTGAAACGTTTTACAAGTATCTGCATTAATTTTAATGAACAACTTACAAGTTGAATGTCATCAGTGTATCTCACTTTAAACGAAAGTATTCTTTTAAATAACTACTTATACAGGAAAAGCAAGAATGCGAATTACTTATAAAACCATAATATTATGTTGTTACAGACGAGATCGAGTCGTTCCTGCGCACGCGCACGCAACACGACCACGAGGCGACCGCCATGATGAAGACGCAGTTCATGTCGCTGTGGGACGGACTCATCACAGACCCCACCTGCACTGTCATCATCATGGGTCAGATCTTATTACTATATGAATACTTAATAAACATAATATAACGAATATGAATAAGTTATTATGTGATAAGTATAGAAAAATCAGACTTAACAATTCAATTTATACAATTCTCTGTGTTTTGTTTGGATACGTGTTTTATCATACAGAGAAGCACCTTTAGCATAAATCGTATCGACTTCAGCTTTGTCACTGCAGCCTACTTCAGGTTTTAGAACGACCGTATGATAACAGTCATACTCGGATGTTATTCTGTATTCTTCATGTAACTTGACTATGACGAAGACGACATGACACTTAGACGATTAATTCCTGAATCTCATTTGTTAGAAACATTTGTTGTATTTATACATATTGGTGTGTAACGAGTTCCCGCGTGTGCAGGCGCGACCAACCGGCCGCAGGACCTGGACAAGGCCATCCAGCGGCGCATGCCGGCCACGTTCCACGTGCCCATGCCCAGCGACACGCAGCGCGAGCGCATCCTGCAGCTCATCCTGCGCTCAGAGCCCGTCGCGCCAGACGTTAGTATTACTACTACTACACGTGAAAGAAAGAAATACCATTTATTTATCATAATGCCCATCATTGTAACTCCTGCATACCAGAATCAACAATGATAACCACCCTGTTATTGAGTGCAGAGCGTCCTAGGGAAACATTTACTGACTTAGAACCCGCAACGAAATTAATCAGAAGTATATATTGTAACGACTTCAGTTTGTGCGATACATTACACGGGAAACTTATTATATTATGCGTTTCAATGCGGTAACAACAATGAGAATTAATAGTAAAATAGGTAGTTAAATACCCACCAATGAGCTACTTGTAACAGGCCGTACACTCAACAGCAACAGTAGATGTTCAAGAAATGTTCGATTTGTTTTCGCTTGATCTCAAATAACAGACAAATATTACAGAATGTATGAGTTGTAAAGTCATGTAGCTTATTATAAACAGGAGCTCTAAGTGAGATATCCATTATGAATTAATTTATCTTTTCATTTTGTTTAAAATGACCCCCGCATTAAGGAATTTTATACTTGTATCCCATTACTGATCATGCTATCATTCTTCAATATTTCATATATTACTTTTCCTTAAAATTTCCTTTCCTTTACCATGTCCTATACTACTTATATATTAATAATGATACATATTGGATGTGCAGATCGACTTCAAGCGGCTGGCGTCGTCCACGGAGGGTTTCTCCGGGTCGGACCTGCACGAGCTGTGTCGGCAGGCCGCCGTGTACCGCGTGCGGGACCTCGCAAGGGAGGAGATGGCAAGGGAGATGAACGAGGTACGTACACACAGAACATTTTACATAAACATAGTAATTCAATAGAAGCCCTTAGAATATCTTCCCTATACAGCGCGGCAGCGTGGCGTGTCATTGGTGACCATATATAGGCCACGTTGTATAGGAAAAGGCATTATTAGTGATTGGTGTGAGAGCAATTTATAATTTAAATTCTTGTAAATGTAAAACAAATTTTGTTTTAAAAATTGTGTTTTATAAATCGTATTTCGATTATTGTTTTATCTACTACAAGTAGACTTTTTATTCAGGCCCAAGAAATAAACCTAATGCTGAATAATTACAATAGTTCTTTAGCAGGTTTGTAAATTAAGAGAAACTCAGTACACACTGATATTCACCATTCACCTTTTGACTCTTCTAGAACCAATCAGCTCAAAATAACACAACGGATTCGGACGAGGAATACGTGGACGCAGTCCGCCCCATCACGATGGACGACCTCCGCATGTCGCTCACCAAGCTCAAGGAGTCCAAGATCCAGTGCGGGACCCTCGCGCCCTCCATGCGGATAGACCTCGACTAGCTGGAGGAATATCTAGCGGTCTTCGGCGATAGTTTCCTCAAATGTGAATTAAACGTAAATACTTAAACACTGAACTCACACAAGCTCGCCTTTGCCATACCGAAATTAAAAAATCATTCTGTCATAATGACCTTTGATATAACAGTTGCTGGCACAGCTGAGTTTGTGTGATGCAGTTAAGATGTTGCCAGTTCAAATAAATTAAAATAATTTTGCCGACATTAGGTACTTATAAAGTTTAATCGGTACGTGTTATTAGTTAGAAAAATATTTAAAAAGTGAATAGTTTTATTCTGATAGTCTGCGACTGTACTGACGTTCAAGATTGGTCTACAGTAAACTAAAGGTCTAATCATACATTTTATCTAAATAAGACCTTATTGTCAGTATGTCAAGGAATATATTCAAGATTTATCGTTATATCTTAAATCAGAGGTAACAAAAATATTTATTTCTACAAAGTTATTCTTGTAATCTAATCTCGACATTATATCTTGGTATTTACGTACTAAAATCAATTGTCTCAAAGATCGCTAGGTTATTGATAAGGGTTTATTAGATGAGATCACCCAAGTCTATGTCTGTGCTTAGGTTGATGCTAGTCTTATTGAAATGGGATCATAATGAGTTACTAAATGGAGTAGATAATGTGTGATAGTATGACAAAACTATTTTAATTAAATTTTGACAACCCTTGGGTAATAAAATAGGGTTGGAGTATTTTCATTAGTAGATTCAGCTAGGAGTGAACTATTTTAGGTGACTTTACCATTTCAACAAGGATTTTCTTTTAAGTTCTTCCTGTTTTTATTAGATTTTGGCTATTTTGTTGCTTTGTGCAACTGCTATCTTCAAATTAATAAATAGTGACCCAACAACTCAACCTTAATATGGCTAGTCTTTCAAGGTTATCCTTTTATGAAACAATAATGTAATAAATATTTCTGCTCCATTTAGGAACTCAGTAAAGTCCTGTAAATTCTGTTACCATTGATATTGTAAATTATTACGTTGTGCAACATTCGAGTGTTCTGCAGTCGAAAATCAACCCTATTTGGTATGTAGTTGGTTTTAGATTTAAAAGTTATGTATTTGTTTAAAGACATATTCATTATACATTCTGTTAGGACCTGTCTGTATCAAGGCCATTACATAGGACACTCTAATATCAACTCTAAGGCTTTGGTAGAAAGTTATTAATTAATAGACATAAATCGATCAGGAGCGTTGGAGACCACGATGTTCATTTTTGCACCTTTACCCATAGTCTTAAAGTCCATTTTTGAGTGGCAGAAATCGCTAGACGTGTAGTAGTATGTCTTTAAATCAAATATATCGCGCCTGTAGTATAGTTAGGTGGAAATTGTTTTCCGTGACTTACGGTGTCGGAGAGTGGAAATTTGGTTGCCGTGTGAATGAGGATTGTAAAAGTAAGTTCATGATGTATTGGATTTTGAACTTTATGTTAATGGATTAAGGTTTACATCTAATCTCAACCTTATCCCTAATTTTGCTCATCTCGTTGAACGAGTCCTCTAGGCTATGCGTGTTCTTTGCTGATAAAATATTCGTTAAGTAAAAGCTATTTGATTTCAATCGATTATTTATTCGATTATCAATAAAAAATCAATGAATATATTTCTTCGAAACTTGGTATGGAACATACATGTTTCGCGAAGTTACTACTTTATCATAATTCTGAAGTAATAAGTTAAAAATCCAATACGTCAGCAATATGCACATTGTGATTGCATGAATGTCATAAACGTGCCGTTTCTTTCTCTTTAATGATTGACGGCACAAGTGCAAAAGAGATAAAAATATTTTAGACGTAAAATTAAGAGGCTTCACGTGGATATACCGGGGTCTGATAGAATAGACTCGCTAAGCTGCATATCAGCTATTTCTGTGAAATAATAAATGCATAATGAACTTTGATTAAAGACAAGTTTCGTTAGGAAACTACCCAGCGCGGTGACTATAAACTCTTAAAGTATGACTGTTGCCTTTGTAAAAGCGGGATAGCGATACCGTAGTGTAGTGCGCCGTCTCGTATCCACAGTAGCAACAGCCCTGCTTTGAGTTCGTAGTACAGGTACTGATCGTCCTATATAAATAACAATATACTTAATAAAAATATTTATATTGAATGTGATGCATGTTTTCTGAGGGCAACATCTTGGCAACGACATACGACCCAAATTCTTCTATCCATCTGTAATTTTCTCTAGAATACATGTTAAAAACTAATGTTTACAAGATGGATAGTTTAATTTGCTTCGTAACGATAGATAACGATTTAATTGATGCGATTGGGTTCAGCGACTGTTGGACATACTTGTACTCTAGTGGAAAGTGAATTAATCAATTAGTAACACTGAATCATTCAACTTTCGATTGATTGAGAAACAACAGGTGCGTCTTGAAACCAGTATGCCTCTATTGGTTTAACATCAATACAATTTAGAAAATAAATGTTTATTTTTTAATTGAATTGATGTTACTCGAAATGTTATTACCTTGATGCTACGTACGTATGAAGCGTGGAAGTTTGTATTGGTTTATGTACCTGTAGGCTGCCCAAAGATATTTACAAAGTACAATAAACTAAATGGTAGCGCGAATGAGTATTAGAAATATTCACTCAGCCCATAATACTTCGCAATAGTTTATATGTTATCGTTAAAAGTCCTTGGAATGTTCTAAACAAGTAAAATTGAAAACATGGTTTGTGTCTACTTTGCCGGCGAAGAAAGACGAATTGTATGAAAAGAAAACTTTATTAGATACTCTTAATGTAAAGTGAATTGGGTTCAATTGACAGATGATACTAAAAAATATATTTATTGATTGTTGAAAATGTAGATTGGCTTGTCGATTTTATTACTGTGTCGATAGATAAGATGGTTGTAATGATTCTAAAGTGCGTTGGACGTATTGTTTGATTTAATAAAGTAGTGTAATAAAATCGATTCGAATACTCAGGTGAAATAACCTGGGTTACGAATCGAAAGTCACAACATATCTATCGACGTCTTTGAGTAATACACCACTATGGTAGTCCTACGTTATGTATTGTGAGAATGGGCGTGGGCCGGGCTGGGTTAAACATTTGGAGCCAGATTGTATACAAGAATTGATGATGTTACTTTTTTAAAGTGCTATCTGATGCCGACTTGTAATGGTCAAATGTGAATGTATTTCAGCTTTACTATTGCATTATATAGTGTGTGTAGTGTGCCTACCCCCGGCTATGCCCGCGACTGTGTGCATTTCATTCGGCTTTTTATAATAGTTTGTAGTTTTTGTATTGCGTATTAGAAGGGTTAGGCTCGGGCTGTGTCGATAAATTGTTGTTTTATAATACGTTGTTTCGTTGATAACGCGTTATTAACGCTTTGTGTAAATCGTTTTGATGATCGCAGTTTTGTAACTTTTGATATTGGTCTATGATTAAAAACGCTCGTTTTAAGACAATAACATGCGAAATTTGATAAAATTAAACAAAATATTTGATCTAACAACAATGAATGAATTCGTTTTATCATGAAAACTGTTAAGAGATACAAAACTATGATTTTCGTGTTATTTAGATTTTGCACAAAAGTTAGCAATAATAATCTGGTGATTTAATTAAAACTAATTTAAATGAAATAAAGTGATTGATAATAAGTTATTTTTGGTTCTACAGAAATAAGTTTCCTTGGCCGTTATTAGCAGTTTCTTTTTGTTATATTTGTCTCTGATTTTGTTTAATGTATATTGTTAGTATTTGTTGGTGCAGTATGACTGCTTGTTTTATGTAAACAATGATTCCAGACCTGGGCGTGTAACTCGCGAAACATTCATAAAATGTTTGTCATTTACTTTGACTAGGTTTTAATGTTTTTTTTTGACGTGTCAACAGTACTTTTGTCAAATATTGGCTTCGCAAGTACCCGGTCGATATTTGACAAAAGCCCATGATTTTCATTTATTGTCTTTACAAGTTGTACCTAATTCTTTTTTGATGTATTTTTGTCTCGCTGAACAGCTTCGTTGTTTTTTATTGCAAAGGAAGGAATTAGTTATTTAAACATATTTATTGTGTAAATAAAAGCAATAAATTAAATAGAAACGTTGTTTTATTATATATTATGTTACATTTGTGATCGTTGGCTTTAATCCTCGTCTTAGCTCCTAAGTTATACTTACATTGAGTATTAGTTGTACATGTACACAAACATAAACTTATTTATCTAACTTTGGCCACCATACAGATCTAGTTACATTAAAATATGAACACAATATGTTAACCATTTAAGCTCACTTTCTATTGTCGTCGAAATCTTGGTCATCGACGATGTAGAATCTGAAATAAAAATATCAAAAAATACAATAAAACAGCTTACAAGTGGACCTACTTTTTCCTAGCTCATTGATTGGTGTACAAAATCCTAGAGAAGGTCAAGTCAGCGACATTCAACCATTTTTATAGAAGCAACTAACCGTGCAGCATCGTGTCTACCTACATACTAAGTACTTATAGAAATTATTGTCTATATAAGTACCTAATTAATAAATGATATATACCTTATTGTATTTTCGGCGCTTCGTCTTTTTTGTAGGTTTCTTGCGTTTATGTTTGTTCACATATTTCTTTCGCGACTTATTGCCGTAGGGTGAACGACTGCCTTGAATCTCGTTAGCCAGCATCAGGATCTTGAGAAGGTCTGTAATCATACCGTACGACGGGTCATTACAAGCGACATAATTCATTTCCTGCGCAAAAAAAAAACTTGGGCAGCCGGGACTTTCACAAACAGCCTATTTCTAGTCAACAACTATTTCTAGTCCATAGATATTAGCGCAAATAAACAAGTTCAGAGTGACAATCGAGACTCAGGGCAAGCATTCATGGATAACACAGATGCTTATCCTAAGTGACGATCGTCCCCGCGACGCGTCCCTCTCAATGATTTTGCATGATGACCTGTAGGTACCACTAGCCTACTATCCATGCAGGGCAGTATGCGTATATTATCCGCTGTGCAGACATTTATGTGCTCAATAATATTTTAATAATGTACTTTACCAGGAAACCTGTGCTTATTATTGTCAAAGTTTCAACCTTGTCTTTTACCCTTTAATTACTTAAGTCATGCCTCTTATGGTATGTGAGAAAAGTAAACAAGAAGGTTTCTCATTAGGTTTTATTTTCTACAGAAAATGTTTATACCTTTGTTGTCAAGGGAGAAGGAGAAATTAGGAATATTCACATTTTCTTTTGTGTACAGAGAAAAACATAGGTTTTCAACATCAGAAGTAAGCAGGGGTTAGTGTTAGGGTTATTTTCCATGCTCAAGCAAAGCTCTCGGTTAGGCGATAAAAAAATACTCAAGTGTTAAAAAAATATATATTTATAGTTAATTTACAAAAGCTTTTAAAGAATGGCCTCATTTTTCCTTATAATTAGTTAAGCGTTATCACGTCACAACCAAGTGTAGTTTTTAGTTTTAGCTGTAAATGTTACCGCAGTAGGTACCACCATCATACCTATGAGACGATGTTTCCTTTCATTCCAAGAATTACCTGTGTACTCAATTAGTGCGCCTTCTAAAGGAGTGCAGCTAAAACTAATACATCATGAACAGAGGGTCACCATCACTACTTAAAGTAAAAATACTATAGATTTGGAAGCGTGACAAAACACGGCGTAGAGCGTCTTCCTCTTCCACACCCGCAATAATATTACTTTAAGTCTTGACGAAGAGCTCCCAGATCAAGTTAGTTTTATTTCTTGTTTAAGTCCTCACCTCCGTTTAAATTGACAATGGGGACTTCAGCAAGGACGGTCGTATCTTCCTCTGGTTGCGGTGGGGTTGGTTCTGGGTAGTAAGAGGAATCTCCTAAGATCGCAATATCCGAACAAGTGAAGAAGTTCTCCTGGTGACCACACCCCAGGCCTTGCGTCCCGTCTTCGCAGAAGCCCCAGTTGTTACCAGCAGTGTACTTCCATTGTAAGACGCAGTGGTCGCAAACTAAGTCGGTGGGCAGGCGGTACTTAACCTCGTAGTACGCGCTGCCGTCTTTTGGGTAGTACTTGGTTTCCCCATCCTCTAGCTCCACTAAGTGTTGGTCGAAACATTCTTGTGTGTTGTCGTAGGGGTCCGTGCAGATTCGGAACTCCCAGAAGCCCATGTGGTAGGCGCTGATGTAGACGTTCGTGGTAATAACTTCTCCGGGGGCGTACGTCGCCACTATGTAGCCTTTGCCGTATTTCCCCCCTAACTCATGAGGGCGGGGGCTTGGGGTATTATAGGCATCACCGCAGACACCGCACCTAGGGGTTGTGAATTGTTAGATTTGTTCTACAAATGGTATGTTTTGTGTAAAGCAATGTGGCAAATTAGCCCAAAATTTTTAGTTTTTATGTATAAACAAGCAAAGAATAGAAGATAGATATCATCAATATCTAGGTAAAGTTATGTATCTTTCCGGAATGGTTTGCGTCGCATCATCGTTTCTTTACCAACCTGCCATCATTGATGGACCACTGTGTGTAGAACCCGCCGCAGTTTAGGCCGTCATCATCGTAGTTGGCCGGGGAGTCGTACCCGTAGCGCCAGATGGACGCCCTGTTGGGGGGCTCCACGACGCGCCCGTGCCCGGACACGTACGCAACTGCGCACGCTAGAGTTAGTACTGCACTCCACATCTGGGACAAAAGAGATTTATTATCAGAAACTGGGTGTGACACGTATATAACTACCGTTTGGAAGCCAGTATTTGGGAATCTGTTTGCGTTAAAGTTACGAAGAAATTGTGAAGAGAATTATCTAAGGTTTCAACCAAACAGTATCATAAAGATTTTTCAAATTACCTTGAGATTTTTAAATTGAAGTCTTATAAATCTGCAAGAGTTACCTACATAATCTTACAGTTCTTAAAATGTCACTAAACTCAAAAAATCTGTTGTTCTCTATATCTGTTGGTACTATCTAATATTATCTTTATATTCGTCCGATTATTCGAACATCCGCTGTCATAAAGATAGGCCATAACATCCTTATACCTAACATTAGGTCAATAAATAATTTCAGTAATAGATGTTGACAGAGATAATCCAAAACTAAGCTCTTATAAATGTTATACTGAAATGAGTTGACTTGTCTTAAAAGGCTTATGCGCAATTGAATATAGAAACAAAACACTGGAAAATTTATCAAATTAGTGAATAATGTAAATATAATGTATCTTTAATTTGAAATCGATATTTTTCATGCCTGTTTCTTTGATTTTTCGGCAAAATAAAAGTGTCAGTCAAGTTGTAACCAATTCGACTGACAATATTTTCAAATAAGAAAGTTTTACAATCGTCGATAGCGAAAAATAGACCCATACACAAAATTAAATCACATAATAAGTAACAAACCATAAAAGGCAATAATAATAAAATAACTTGACTTACAGTAAAAAATATTCCCTTCTTTAGGAATAAATTACTTCAAAATTCGTACACCAACTGTCGTGAATCAACCCTTCGCCCGTTATATAGAAACCTAAGGAAAGTGTTATCACAAACAATCAGATAGGATTCGAGTGCGCATAGTTAGAACTATTAATCATAAAAATAATAAACTGACGGCTCTTTGAAGTTTACTGTTGTAAAGATATTTATAGGAATCCTGAAACATGTCGAAACTTGATAGTGAAATATAATAGAAAATGATAAAATACGTGTAGTAAATAGTCAAATTAAATATAGTATGACACTTGTAAAAAAAATGTTTTTGTAGGGATATTGCATGCTTTTTAAATCCCGATGCAATAAGAGAGAGTATTGTATAAAAAAGAATGAGTTTAACGTGCCTCTCTGTCCGTCTGTGGCATCATAGCTTTTAAACGGATTTAGGGATTTCAATTTAGTTTGTTTTTTATTTTAAACTGTCTAATGAAGGTGATTTATTAGCGAGTATTTTTAACTTTAAACTTTTTAGTTCTAAGTTAAAGTTTTGGGTTTTATTTTTTTTTATTTTTGGGGGCCTTTTATATTTTTTATCGTAGATTGTCTAGAGAAAGCTTCGTTTAACTCAAGAAAAACGTTGCGATGCGAGCACTTACATTGAACGCCACCTCTAGAAGAAAGTTATTATCAAGAATCATTCAAAATAAAGAACCTAAATACATAGGAGTAAGATACTGAAGTGGGTACTTTGCTAGAAAGCTGAAAAGCATTCCACACTTGAGCATGATATGAGAGCTATAAACATTGTTCGGTTAAAAGTCAGTATGGTCTAATCATAACACTAAGATTTTGATTTTGAAACAGTTTTTGGCTGTATAAAAGTATGTAATTTCAAACTTTATTAATAAGTTTTAGACGTTTGCCTCCGTGGAAGAGAGCAATCACAATTGCCTTAGTTTTAGATGCCTAGTGACGTTAGAGTGCAGGGTATTTTACAGAAAGGATATTCATTAATTTTGATTTTGTTTCTCGGACAAGAATAAGTTACAAATAAAGATATGTTTTGAAATTCTTATTTGGTTCGGTACCTTACACAATTTAATACTTATAAGTCATATGTCAATATCAGTATAGAGGCTCTAGACTACTCTAGAGAAAGGTAAGTGCGACTCCCATCCAAACTTTACCGTTTGACTCATAGTGACGATAGCACTTCGTAAACATGTATCATTCAAGTAGATAATGATGTATGTTTATTAATTTATAGACTATAAAATTATATACAGGTTATTGGCTCATAATTAAATAACTTCATAAATTTGTTTATAACTTTTTCTCGTAATTTCTAGCAATCAAATTGCCAGTGCTTCTTGAATGTTAGATTGAATATGTAGTGCACACTGCACCTAGAATAGGTAGCCAATGACAATAACAAATAAAGTGTATGATCGGTTCAGCAGTTCCTGCGATTACCGTATTTAATTAACTTTTGCTCTTTTTAATATTCATAAATATTTAAAAACAAATATTTTTACTCTAGTTTAGTTTAAGTGATAAGTATTTATAATTCTTATTATTTTATTAGGCACGTTATCTTTCTAAAGAAACCTAGTTTATTGGCAGTGCTAGTTTAATGCAAGTAGTTTACTAGAGCGATGACAAATCAAGTTTATAAAAACTAAACCAAAACATGCTTGAAAGAAATATAAGATAAGTACTGCCTATCTGAGGGCACGGCAGTGCCCCTGCCAAGTCTCGAGCAAAACGGGCACGGCCGTACCATCTTTTCTCGAAGCGATTCGCGGCTGTTTCGCCCCCCCCTGTATCTTCGACGTGGACAAAGCTAGGAGTTTAGCTTTTCGGGGAATAATAGTAGGCATTAGAACAAGCTTAAGTTCGAAATTACATGCCAATTGAATTAATGGTTTAGGAGTTACGGTCGATCAAAGTTACACCATTTTGTCACTCACTGACTCACTGACTCACTGACAGATCATCAAAAATCTAAGGTACTTCTAGCAGACTTAGAAACTTCAAATTTTGCACCAAGATAGGTCCTTAGCCACATATAAAGGAAAAATTATAAAAACATTAAAAAATGATATGCCATAGAAAACAATTTTATATTTGCGGTTTGGCAAGAACATTATGTATGGATTTTGACTGCATTGTTAACTTTGTTCGTTGTTTAAGTACCTATTCAATTGGATGAATACATACATAGAATAGAAAAGAATAATATAAATGTAATACACAGACTATCATTAATACAAATTAATACATAAAATTCATAATTCATTAAATTAATAAAGCTAAAACTCCATTGTATTGCGATAAATATTGTATGCGCGCTCGATAGATGGCGTTGTACGTGTCTGAATCGCGCTATGGTTTCGTTACAAAGCGCAGTCTAAGTAGTACTTCAGAATAATTCGATAATTTTCATTTGATAGCGCCACCTGTCTATGAAAAACCATTTCGAAACTAAAAAATATTGTAGTGATAATTGATATTCGGAGAACTTTACGTGTTATTTAGTTTAGTTTAGCTATAGTTTGTAAGTTAGTAGATATATATATGCATATATATATAAGTTTAAGCTTGTTTACATTAGAAGTAACGAAGTCTCAGAGAAGAAACAAAAGAGATAGAGATAGAGAATGGGTTCTAAGCAAAGCAGTAGCTGAAGTCCTAGAAATTATGACACCTAAAAAAAAGAAAGAAATACACTTACAAAAAATAAATGAGATCCCACCAAAAACATTAAATGTAAAAAAATGCCAAGTCTCTCGATGCAGTCTTTCCATCGTAAAAAGTTTTGAGATCTCATAGAAGCCAAGTCCTATTCAAAATATTTTGTAGTTATAAATCAACATTTAGTAATTGTATCAATAGTTTTCTTTATATTATAATTATAGTGACTTGGCAATGAGCACAAATTAAAAGCTGCTTGATGCCTGGAATTATGTGCAAAAGTTACTGACGAGACCAGTGATCAGATTATTTGTTATGTGTGAATCATGATGGTCACTACCGACTACATGCTCCAATACAATAATTAAGAATACCTTACGGGCCATCGCTTTAAGAAAGTAAATGAATCGAGAGTACACTAAGACTGACTGCCGTTGCCGAAATTCGGTTGGGACGACACGGATAAACCAAAAGAAAATTAATTTTGTGATATTAATGTTTACGCATGCGGTGTGTGTAACTTTCAACTCCTACAAATATGCCGTTTTATTTGTTTCTTCTTGTGCTCATTGCCAAGTCACTATAATTATAATATAAAGAAAACTATTGATACAATTACTAAATGTTGATTTATAACTACAAAATATTTTTAATAGGACTTGGCTTCTATGAGATCTCAAAACTTTTTACGATGGAAAGACTGCATCGAGAGACTTGGCATTTTTTTACATTTAATGTTTTTGGTGGGATTTGTTTGACACGGTCATTTTCAGGACGTAAAAAATATCAAAAATAGGACGATTAAACGAAGCCACGTAGATTATATCTAACAACCAGCCTTCGTAGCAACGGATATATGGCGTGACAAGGGACACTAGAATGAGGAGGTAAAAAAGGCAGTCGCTCCATGAAAAACATTGGTACTGAACGGCATCGGGCTAGACAGGAATCCGATTCCCGCAAAGCTTGTTAAAGCTGTCTGTAGTGGGCTAACTCCTTGAGGCTAAATGGTTGCAATGTACTCAAACTCAAAATACATACAAAAGACAGTGCTATCTTCCTGGACTAGGTAAGAACACATTCAGTTGTATTGCTTTATAGCGGTAGTCGGCGGTTAATGTTGAACTGACTAATAACGTTAGGTCATAAAAATAACCTATCTACGTTTGATCGGCATTATTGGCATACGGCAATGAAGCAACAAATGTTCCTTTTTTGAGGATTTTATAAAAAAATCCTCCAACATAGAGAAATAGGTAAACACAGATTATCTAGATTTTATTTTGCAAATACAAGAAAAAATCTGCGTCATAGTTGCAATGCATTACATTTAACAAGAAAATGATTAACCGTCTGCATCAGCCATTCAATATAAAATTAGATATGACTTTAGTCATTTATTTTTTTATTCTTTACCGTCTATAACACAGTACATTGAAGCAGAAAGGCATTATCTGGCGATTTTATTGCGTATTTTTTTTTATTTGGTTTGTCTTAGAGGCGTTACATGTACGGATCTGTAAGAGCAGATGTTCGATTCTATCGGAGGCAAAGTACCAATGTAACTTTGTTAAAGTTTTATGAACCCACTTTCTTCATAATTATAAGACATTGCTGACAAACGGTAAAGGAAAAAGCAAAGGAAACCTGGAATGCAAATATTGAAATCTAACGAAACCAAATGCGCCAAACCGCAGTACGCTAACGTAGTGATCAATGCCCAAATAGTTCCTATTTGAAGAGACCTGTTCCCCATTTTGGGACATTTAAACACTGGTATCTTAAATTTCTTCAAAGCAATCGTGTAGGTTGATAATTTCAATTATTTGGCTGTAATTGTACCTATTTTAATAATACACCTTAAAGCTTTCTCCTACATCTTTTCGCCGTATACATTATAATATGAATAGTGATTTTAATTATTTGTGTCCACGGATCAGTGACTTGCGTTTACTTTATGTCTTTTTGTTGAGAGAGATAACAGATTTAATTTAAATCGTATTAAGATAGTATTGTTCATTTGTGCTTGACTTTCACTGGTATTTTTAATGTTTGGTTTTACAATCGTTTTCTCGACTAACTTGGTCTGACCTAGAAGGAAAGTTGGGAGAACTCTTCCAAATATTCTTTCTATCCTCGATCATGAATTTTGATAAGTGGTGATGATTATAGTAAATGCTAACAAATTAAACGCTGTGGTGATACTTAAAGGAATTAGTAAGGTTAATGTAGAAAATTATTTTTTGTGTACATAAATTGTTAAATAAATAAAATAGGCTACGTAAAAAATCTGAAAGAAATGTAGATATTAAATATCTAATAATAAGTATAGTTTTAAGTTAAGGATATAAACGCCAATCAAAAGGCAATAAACAAGATATGTCAATGAATTGTTATAATCGGATCTAGATCAGTATCTCATCGGTGAATAACACTTGTTGATAAGATATCACACGCTTATCAATAGGTGATAGCAGTATCGGTAACGACTGATTATTAATGACGCATGAATTAAACAATTCATTTCCTTGGGGAGTCTTGAGAGCGATAGACCATTTAGCACTTCTTTGAGATGCCTCTGCCTTTGTTCAATATGTAAACCTTCTGTGATCTTCTTTTATCACTTGAAATTGATAAACGTCATCAGTATTTTTCAGTATACAGCTGTTTAAAATAATGATCCATGATCAAATTTTACTACAAGGAGAACTGTCTTTACGTCAATCCCCATGTGCGCGACGTGATGCGAGTTCGATCCTCGGACAAGTATTTGTGTGTCCACTTGCTAGTGAAACCCATCGAAACAAAAAAAAAAAATCATAGCAGGGCTCACTAAGGGCAAATAAAAATTTGCCTTTATTGTCGTCACAATCGTTGCTTAACCTCCAGCTTTATTTTTAGTATTTATTGTTGGAGCAACAATAGAAATACATCATATTACGTCAAAATGTTTACCGTCTAGATATCACAGTTCTTGAAACACAGCAGAAGGACGATCAGACAGTGCCTCAGATACGGTTTCATTTTTCCCTTAGGGAACGGAACTCTATAAACAACTGACAGTCCTACAACAACTTGTTTTTTTGTATCCAATACAATAGGCATCAGTTTTGTATAAATATCTACTCAATTGCATATTTCCCGCGCAATAAATCTATTTAATGAGCATCGCGGAAAGATTAACAAGAACATTAAGTTTTTTATAACTCTTACTTGTGTTTAATACTAAAGGCGCATTTAGACGAGGAGGGAAATGTCGTGTGTGGTGCAATACATTGCGGAGTCCCGCAGCTGAGGTATCAAACACGCGACGCAAAGAGCCTCATGATCGAGAAGTGGAAGTCGCTCCGGGCGTCAGAAGCAACGAGTTGACTCCCAGCCACTGTAGACGGTGAGTGATGGGTAGCTCACCGCCTGATCAGGACCGGGTCTAGGTCTATGCTGGACGGCACGTTCATGTTCCACACGCGCCTCAAGAAGTCAGCAAGTTTTGCGGAGCGCAGTAGGGCTGATGCCTGTCGGGACAGCGGGGTTGTGCCAAAGGGTTACCGAGGCCCCGGTACACGAAGGGCAAAGGAAGGAATATGGGTGGGTTTTAGTCAATGGAAGAATGACACTCTCTTTCGCTCAACCCAAAGCCGTAGAACATAATTTTCCATGCGAAAAAAACCGTAATATCAAATGTGATGAATCAGAACCGGCAATGTATTGCAACTTGTACAATAAATGCGCCTTCATTTCAAACTTCCTATCGTAGGCGATACTTCAAATTAATGTGTTTCGTATTTATTGACCTGTGTTGTTGTCACTTCCACTGTCATCAATATCAGTGCTATTGACATTTTCTCTTGCTATTGAAGTTCTTTTGATAGGCCTTTGTTTTTTTTTTTTACTTTTACTGCTTCATTCGTATACGTAGACGAAGTAATGAGGAGTTGACGAACCCCTTAAGCTATAAGGGCCCCCTAAAGCTATATCAAGCTATATCATATCGTGAGTATGTTAACTCTAGGAATAGCGTACTCTACGTAGCTTTTAAGTGTCAATGACAATTTGAACTGAAATAATTGATTATTTTGTACCAAACGGTTGTGAGTACGACTGTTCGCGAACGCGATAAATATGCGTGAGTATACCGTTATTGAATAAATAATTGTGAATCCGCCTTACGAAAGTCATTAAAATAATATAATATCATTCGATAATCGGCCTAAGGTACAAATCTCTAAGAAGGAAATAGTGAAGTACTGAGAACAACAAAAGGTGTTAAACACAAACCGAATAACAAAGTGTCTATCTGTGAGTTGAAGATATTGGTTTGGTCGTCTTCTTTTACCAGCTGTAAAAAAATATTATTCTCTCATAATACAGCAGCTATATGTTGAATTTCATTCGGTATTACACAGTTCTTTGGAAAATGTGATTGTTTGAACTAAGTTTGACCAGACTTGTGTTGCTAACCATACCTACGCTAAAAGTTCGCCTTGACTGTTAAGTTGGCAGCAATTTAAATCTAAAGACACTAATCCCATACAACTCATCACACTTATTTAAAGAATTATCCCGTTTCATTGAATTTTTCACTGCCTCTTGGCCTCTTGGCTAAATGATGCTGAATTACCTACTGTTGTGCGGCTGTTCGACAGCTTGAGATAGGTATTTTTTTCAATTAAAACCTAACGATAAAACATAAAAATGACCTGAACCAAGTTACTGGGTAATTGGTTCTAATGTAGTTAATTAATATAAATAAATAGGCAGAGCAGAGGCCGTCTCATTGAAAACAGTAGACATTACCAAAGAAAACTTACCTCTATTATTGTTAACACACCACAAAAGTCTTAATAAAAGCACTACATTTTAATTGCGTTAACACTTGCGTACGAATATGTACCATCATTTTACAAAACACCATTGCACAGCGCAAAGTCGTTCAAAAAAAGATACATGCCGAAAAACAAATAAATCACAGACAAAAAATAAAATTAATTTTCAAACGCGTATCGAATTAAATTAAATTATTGATATAATAATTTAAACTAAAGACCGCGCACGACGTCCGCCGGGCAACTGAAGGAAAATGCCGACAATTTTTAACGCTCTTTCGATTCAAATAGATTTGCTTTTACTTTCTCCTAAAATGGCTGTTAGCTGTTACAGTAGGACGACGGCGAGTAATTGACAATTTGCGGAAAAAATCATAGTGTAGAGTACCTACCGCCTGGTTAAATATAAACATTTCGTATAGGGATGCGGTTTGCGATAGTAAAGAGTTCATTGTGTTTTGACCTGCTGATTCATTTGGCACAAAAACAGAAAATATTAAAAGTATCGCGAATCGATGTCACGTGAGTCATATTTAAATTTAAATATTTCCTTTGTTTAATTATTAAATATTTATTTAGACTATGTTAATTGAAATAAATTTTCTATATTTTGCAGTTGAGTAGAAACAACAGGTATCTAAAAATTATTTATTTAGCAACTAAGAGACTAATTGTGCAAAACAAAGGCTTCGACGAAGTAAAAACCTTTTTTAACTATTTGCTTTGCAGAGAAAAACTATTTCATTCAAGAAAATGCTTAATCAAGTAAAGAGTCTAGACGTATCATTGTTGTTGGAAATACCAGGTGACCCGTCACCCAGAGAAATCGGATTATGTCTGTATAACAAGTGTTTAATTCAAATATAAAGAGTGGATATGATGGCGCGACAATCCGCGATTAACTGATTTATATTCCGCGAAGGCGCGGCTAGAAAACAGTTACGATCTCCATTATAAGGCAGATGGACTAGCGACTGTTTTGTGTGGACTTATTATAGTTCGCCTTTAGATAAATAGGTTTTATTAAATAAACTTCTATATGACCGACCACGTGGGATAAAACGAGAAGAGTTCGATATCTGCCTCGCAAAAGCGAGAGGAGCATCTTAGAAAACGAGGGTTGAAAAGAAGGGAGGCCATTGAGCGGGAGGGAAAGTTGATAAAATAACTATCCATGAGTTCAGTAAAGTATTTTTAAAGGTTTGGTAACTAATAAAATGTTGGTAAACACCACACTTGAATGCACGATGATGGATCGATGGCATAGTGACAAAACGCTTATATAAGATTATGTGACTGACTAATAAGTCAATCAAATCAAATTTCGACGTTTCATTTCAAAGAGTAACCTACTTATGGATTTTTTGATGGTACTTCATCGTGGAAATTACATTTGGAACCGCGCGCCTAGAGTGTAGGTTAAAGTTCTGTAATTTAATGGTTTAGGCCAACTAGAATTAAAAAACATTATAATTTTGACTAAATATGACAAATATCGGGTCGAAATTTAGAAAGTTTTCTTTGGAAGAAGAAATGGACAATGACGACACGCATCTTTTGAATAAACTCAAAGTTAGAAGTACATATAGTTGTTACCAATAGAAATGATGATGTGTTAAAAAACCCAAAAGCAAAGACTATGATACATACTTGCAAGATCAAAGATCCATCACGAACAAAAAATGAAGTAACAAAATCACACCAAGCACACGGTTTAAAAATGTTACATTGCACATATACCTACTTAAATCCTGCCTTTCTCATCAATTGCAAAACTTTTTGGGGTAAAATGACGCAGTATTGCCAAAGTACCTAGTAGTACCCACATATTACTTGCAAAGTGTGTGACGCACGGCATTGTCAGCAATAGTCGAACGAATGAAAACCGGATTAAACATATTTTCACGTATTTAGTACTTATGACGGACCTGTTTAGTGAGATAGTATTAATCGTGACAAAGCGGGTGCAATCTTGGCCGATATCGCTTTTCTGACATCATGTTACCTTCGTATATAGGTGGTAAGATCGCACATATAACGATCGAATTTGAAAAGGCTTTTTATAGAAAAAGAATGTTACTTTCCTAAAACCCTCGTACCCAAAAATCATCATGTGAATGAAGGCGCGGTATCTGGAGGGCCCATCGTCAAGCGACCTTTTCAGGACGAGGGAGAATGACGGGAAATGAGCTTCTATTGTGCCTGTCCATTGCCTGTCTAGGAGCATAACAAGAGAAATACCGTACCTAATGAGAAACGAAAATGTACCATCGGTCGTAAATCTATCTGCAGCTGACAAGTGCATCCGTAGATGGGAATATCGAGAACGGTTGATAGCTTCTCCAAAGATGACTTGTTTGGTCAAAAATGAATAAGAAGTGTTGTGCTTAGTAAACTTATTTGGAAAGAGCGTGAACATGATTATAATGCCCATGTAATGCAATTTAAAGTGTTAAGGAAAGTTATGGCCCTTTTCGTTACAATTGATAATCGATTTAGTAATGTCACAGGCCCTTCGGACAAGAGCGAAATTATCAATCTATATACCAGATACTAGAGGATTTTTAGTATAGAACAATACTATAAAACACATGATTCGTCAGCAACACTGAACATTAGAAGAGTAAAACTAAAGGGTGAAGAAACTAATCAAGAAATTCGAAACGACCAAATACAAAATAACTCTTTTATTATCATAGGAGTTCCTTGCCATAATTTTAGGTAAATAAGTTAAATAATAAAATCACAACTTAATGAATACTTAAAATTAACTCGAACGTCGTCAAATTTGAAATTTAGAATTTAATCACAATCACCAACCTGTATGTGTCGCCGAACATTACTCCGAAAGCTGACGTCGTAAGCAATTCACTTATTTTCTATGGCAGGTAAAATGGACTCAAAAATTAATTAAAAAAATATTTAAATACCAATGTGGAACACCAAACGAACAAATTAGATAAAAAAATGTTATTGCACGTACATATATATAAAGACAGTACTAAGTTTTGAAAGGCTCGCCCGAGCCGCAATAAGTCCCATTCCCAGGGTTCATAACGTCGTCCAGTTTATCGTTATATGGGAGCATCGGACTTGTTGCGACCCGACACTACATCTTTTTGGGAATAAATTTTACGCGTGTTTTGTAAAAATTAATGTACAATTATTAATTAGTGGCATGGCGCAGGGTTTCCAAGACAACTTAAACTTTTAAGTTCAAATTTTTATACATCTACTCCTTTCTATTTACATGTTTCAAGAGAATCGTACAACTAGTTATTAAGCGTGAAAAACGATTCAAATTATCAACTTTTACCTAAACATACATCACAGATAGAGATATAAAAAAGAACTAATATCTATTCGACGTGTTGGTTGCATGAGCTGTGGACATCAATGTTCTAATGTGGCTGGGTATCGTGGGACAAAGAAAACTAAATTACAACTGACGTCGCATCAAAACATAAATTTGTTTTTCTGCACATAAAATCAATACGGATTATTATTATATAATGAATCAATGGAAGAAATAAGAAAATCGAAATATACAAAACGAAATTACAAACTAATCGTGCAAGGAAAGAGAGAAACAATAGACAACGCATTAAGTTTTGCCCCGTCGTTCGGAAGCTAATAAAGTCCATTCGAAAAACTGGCAAGCACTTACACATTAAATTGATAATCTTATGTATTATAAGTTCTGATAACGTCACTGACATTTGTTTTAAAAAATAATTTGCTATTTGACTAGAGGTTGCTTATTTTAAACCTATTCATAGTATCGACCAGTTTCAGAATCGTACTAGACAGATGATCGCAGATTTTACGTGAGTAACCATCTTTTGGACGACCTCGTCGTTGAAACAAATAAATATATAAATAAAAAAAGTTTAAACAAAAAAATAATACTCGAAAAATTTGAATGGCGAAAGAGTTCCTCTCGGTACAGGAAGATTTTCTTCAGAGCCTTAACTTAGTGTGAATAAAGTGCCTTATCACTTCTTATCATCTGCGCTCGATTTAGGATCGCTTTTCTTATTATCTTCGTTCTTTACTTCAGCGATGGTAGCGTCGACAGAATCTTTTTCATCCTTTTTGTTGGTGTTATCTTGAGAGTCTGCGACGTCCTGAGTCTTGGACTTTGATTCCCATTTGTTTTGAAACTCTTCATTCAACATTTTCTCAAATTCACTAGAAATTTTATTGACATTCTTTTTCATAGTGGGATCTGGATAGCTCTGGAACCAAATTTATACTTTTTACGTTGAACCTTACTTTGGCATAGTTTATAAAATCAAAATAGAATTACATTTTTGTATAGTTACCTTAAGGTAAAGCCGCACGTTGTTGAAAATTCGCCTGAAATCTTGCACGACTTGATCATATTCGGTATAAGAAGAATTCTTCAGTTTAGTTGATATATCATGAAGACACATTGGATATTTCACTACTTCGTAAAATCTAGGCGCCTGAAATTTATGAAAGTCTTACTTAAAGCCATGACTCTCATAGAATGACGTTTAAGAAAATACAAATACTCACCACTTTTATATCCATATCATGTTGAATAAATGTGGCCTCGTTGATTTGAGATAGATTTGTTAGTATTGCCTCAAACTTCTTCACAGTATTTGCCGCCAAAGGCTTCTTCTTCTTGGGATGGTACCACATTCCTGACACTGCGACTTTTGGTTTTCCACCGGATTTCTTCTGATTGTCATCTCGCACGTAATTACCAGATTGATCAAAATTGGGGCAACGAGTATTTTCCTTTTTCTCCTCGTCATTTCTACTGTCAGGAACTTCCAAGGGGTCATCAGGTTCAAGAGATTTTGTCTCAGAATCAAGGAGTTTTACAGTATCTTCAACAAAGATAGATTGATCTTGAGTCTTAGTTAATATGTAATCATTTTTGGCTGATTGTTGATTCCATACACTAGTGAGATCTTTGGACATAAAGTGGTTGGATAGTCCGGTAGACCACGCATCGTTTTGCTCCACACTAAGTTTGACTTGCTTTAAATCTTCAGAAAATTCGTCTGTTGCACTCAGACCCAACGCATCGTATAAACGGGCCGTGTCAGATTTGGATCCTTCATGAATAAAATCCATTAGCTTCGGAGCGGACTGTTTAGCAGCTTCCCAAGCACGGTCTGATGTCATAGAGCTAAGCAGATCAAGAGAGTCTGCGGCTCTCATATCTAAGCAAGGTATAGCATGTCTAGGAATCATTTTTTGATCTTCACCAAATATATCGTCTGTACGCCTGGACATTAAGCAAGGCCATGCTTCGAGATTGTATTTTGGTTGTGGAGCTAAAGTAACGGGTGGAAAGGGTACTTTCATTTTGAGGGCTATATCGTCTACTACAGAGTTGTCGTACACCACGTCCTGAGAGGATCCTTGGACAAATGGTGATATTGGATCGGCTGGTTTAATCGGCACTTTGTAACTGCCGGGTTTCATATACACTTTAGACATTTCGTGAAACTCATCGTTTTCTGGATCAATAAATTGCACGGGGCCAGAGATATTATTTGAAATCGTCACAACATTTGATGGAATTTGAATATTGTGAGCGTGATGAGTTATAAAATCGCTAGGTTCTTTTTGGACCATCTGACCCCATGCCGCAAAAAAATCAGCCTCT